>NC_046357.1:38939601-39239601 GCF_000738735.6 Corvus cornix cornix | reverse complement strand
TGTATCCAGTTTATTTAAGTGTTCATTCTCAGTGTTCACATGGGAAGTGGAAAATATCAGTATGATATGTGTGACAAAGGAGCGCTCCTGAAATATTCAAATCAATATTATGTAATCAGTAGATGAAGAGTTGGAAAAGATTTGGTTCAGAGTGTAGGAATAAGATAAATGTGATAATTTTCATATGGATGATAATTTTTTGAAATGCATTGCAGGAGATATAGATACTATTCATACTTACCTCAATAGAAAATTTAGACACCAAAATTACTAGAGAAACCTTTATCAGAGTGCTTTAAAGGAGTGGATTTCTGTGAGTTGTCACAGATACTGTATCAGAATTCTATTTCAAGGTAAAACATAAGAACAAATAAATTATTTGCCTGAGAAATGTCTTGGTTTAGCACTCTGAATTTTCAATTTCCATTTTAATTTTGCAATGACCTACTTTTAAAAGGCAAAATACATGAACTCCAAGAAATCAGCATCAAAACACAGTACTTTCAAAAACTTTGAACAAGGTGAAGTTTTTTTTTTAATTTCAAGAATAAAAGTGAACTTTTTTTCTTAGCTATGGAATTTTAGACATCTAATTTTCTCAAGAACACCTGGGTTTTAAATCTAAATTTGTTTACCAAACAATCTTCCAAGCTCTCAGCAATCCTATTACCAATTAAAGAAATATGAGGCACATGTTAAATTGTTGCAGCTGATTGTTTGCTATTTATTGTTTTGATTTGAGTATATATGTTTTAATGAATGACAGTGACAGAGGTGGAGGGAATCTGAGAAGAGCTGCACAAAAAATTCTCTACTGAAGCTCACCACCAGACCCCACATATGCGGAACATAATGTAGAACACCGAAGAAGGCAAAAAAAGTGGAAGCCTTGTGTTATCCCATTGTTTTCAAAATGACAACCTAGATTTCAGCTCGCAGATGATACACATTTCATTTTCTCTGGCTTTTAGGACAAAAGTAAAGTACCTGTAATTTACCAGCTTGGTAAAGCAGTGTGAGGATAGCAGTCAATTGGCATGCAAGCCCAAGTGCATCAGCTCCCCAGTCCAAGTACGGTGTCATGGACATGCAGCTGACTGCCACGCCCTGCTCTGAGAGTAAGGAGGGGACATTCTCATTGCACACCTTATACCTCACCTGTCACACTCAGCAGAGCTCAAGAGAGCCTCACGAGGGTGACGAGCCCTCCCTTATGCACACATAATTTTCACCTCTGGTAGGTAGGAACTGGTGTGAAAATTCTGAATTTTCATCTTCAATGACAGCCTCTGTTACACATTTGGTAGCATCCTCCATCCTTCTGTATGCTTTCTAAACACCAGCACTGTATGTGAACATGAACTGGCAGCTGAACTACTTACACAGACATTTCCTACCGTCCAACAAAAACAAATTTTCAATTGTTTTGGTGCATGGGGAGGTTGTAGTCAAATTCCCCCCTCAGATCCAACTGTATGGACTTACTGGCCTCAGTAAATTTTCCATGGCTTTATACCTAAAAGCAAAATACAATCTGTTAAATTTCTACCTTTGCATATTTATTTAAGAAGCTAAGAGACTCGAGTGAACTCCAATTCTTTTATCAGCAACTACATTCTGTACATCTAATAGTAGGCCTGTTTCAAACCCAGCTAGTATTATTTCTGAGAATAGCAAGGCTCCGCTAAACTGAACTTGTCATCAAAAAACATTTTAATGTCACTGTTCCCAAAAGCATGCCCTGAAAAATAAGGCTTCAAAACTTCCATTTGTTCTGTGGTGTTCTTTAGTCTTACTTCATTTAGCAAGCATAAACAATGAGCAGGAGCATATTTGCAAGATATCTTTCAGTTTTCAGTCTTGGAAAAAAAGGTCATATTGCTGGAGCATGTCTGGAGAAGGATAACAAGGCTGGTGTAGGGTCTAGAGAGTAAAGCCTAGGAAGAGCTGCTGAGGGAGCTGGGGATATTTACCATGGAAATGAGAAGGCTCAAGGAAAACCTTAGTGCTCTCTACAACTGCCTCAAAGGAGAGAGTAGCAAGACAGGTATTTGCCTCTTCTCCAGGGCAACTAGTGACAGAACAAGTGGAAATGGTCTCAACCTACACCACGGGAGACTCAGACTGAATATCAGGAATAATTTTTTTCATTGAAAGGGTGGTTAAGCATTGGAATGGGCTTTCCAGGGAGCTGGTGGAGTCACCATCCCTGGAAGTGTTCAAGAAATGACTGGACATGGCAGTAGGTGCTTGGGTTTAATTTGTGTGCTGGTGTTCGGTCAAAGCTTGGACTTGGAGTCCTTAAGGGCCTTCCCAACCTTAATAATGCTGTGATTTTGACTTTTTTATATAAGGCTGTTTTGACATTTTCCTGTATAAGGTTCTAATTGACATTAGTAAAATAGTAAAGAAGTTTGGGGATCTAATAATGCTTGAGAAATTGAAGTGCATGCATAATTCTAAGAAGTTGTTTAGTTCCCTTAAAGTTAGTAACACTCTTATAAGAAAGTTGCATTAATATATATAAAGAACATAATTACAGAATTTTAGGCAGAAACACACCTCCATATGTGATAAAATCATACAGAAAGTGGCTGAAAAATCTTGAGTTTTCCTCCTGGGAAAAAGAGAACCAAGGGAATACCATTCTCAATTCCAATCCTGCACTATCAGTACTGTGCTGCTCCCAAAATTTCCACAGTGCAAACAGTGTTTTAGCAGGAATTGGACAATGTACCTTAAAATAGGATAGTCTGTGAATTGGGATGCTGAAATCAAATCTTCTTCTGATATAGTAATATCACTTCTGCTCTCTGTGTTTCACTTAATAAAAAACACTTATGATCAGTGGCTCCCTTAAAATCAATTGATATAAACACATATTTTAGACTGGTACTATGTAAAAGTAGCCCCATGCCACTGTGTAGCACAGCAAGCTGCAATCTGTGCAAAAAGGCATAACCATAATATATAGTTAATTGAAAGTATTACAGAAGCTACCTATGAACATAAAAGCTGCCAGAAAAAGAGAATTTAAAAACCAATTAAAATAAAATTTCCACAGAATCTTGGTTTTATTCAAACTAGTAAATGATATTTATTATTACATAAATAAATCCTTTACTAATGAAGAATTAAGCCAAATAAATTACAGTCTTCCTAATTTTCAAATGAGACTTTTCTGTACCCTTCCCACTTATCAGACATCAATAATACTATCTGGATAAAGGACATACAGGAATTGGGAAAAAAAAGAAAGACTTTTAAAGAAGAGAAAGTGTAAGAAAGGCAGAGATAAAAGTAGGAAGAGTCTTTGTAAGTATCATCTTTTTTTTAGAAGAGTAATTGCCAAAGTAAATAATACTGCACATGCACAGATATTGACAAACTAATGCATCATATATATATGTGGAGTTTGAAAAATTTTATACAATATGCATTTATATTATGCCAAATACAGCACACTATTCAGAAGTTCATTAGGTCTTTTGAAACAGCAGGAGTCAAAATTTTCAACACATGTTTGCAGGTAAAAGTTGTTTTGATAGAATGCTGATACAATATATTGTGAGAACTTCATAATAGGAAAATGTTTTGCACCATTAAAAACATGCTATTCACATTCTAATTGAATCTTTATGAATATATTGTTTTCTTCACTTTTTTAAAGGAATGTATATACTATTTTTTTTTATCTAGTGTTTTTGAAAGAGGGTAACATGCAAAAAGTGTACATAGAAAGTCTGTCACCTTTGCTTAAAACTTCTTTGAAATTCAAGGATCACTGATTGCTTTCTATAATGATATATTTATATTGATATCAAATGTGTTCATGACAAAAATTTAATTACACATTTAAATGTGTTTAAAGTTCCTCAAATAAAAACCTGCCCTGCACTGTCGAAAAGGTCTTCTGTCAACAATGTTGGTACTGACAAGGAATGGAAAATTTTGTCCATTCCATACATTCTCACATGCTAACTAATCTTGATACATATTCACAGTGGATTAAAAATACGTTAAGTCTCAATCAATAAAGATTGGACTGTTATATTCTTCTTTCTTATTTTATGATCTTCTTATTGCGGCATAATAATTTGTATTTATTTTTTAAGTTTGTGTTTTTAGTGAAGTAAGAGGGTAATGTTCCATTTAGGGCAAGGTCCTAAATGACTATGAAATTAACAGATGATTTTTCAACATTACTGAAAGATGACTGATTGGGGGAAAAATCATACCTTGTGTATCTGTAAGCAGATACACACTAAATATTTCCCAAAAGCCTACCTTTTCCTGAAGACCTAGCTGTACATTCTAGGAACTGCTAATGGAACTGTTGAACACAACCCCATTTTCTATGTATTTAATAAACCCCAGCAATATTAGTGGTTAAAAAAATAATTTCGACTGTAAAGTCAAACACACAGCGATGCTGACCCAGATTTAGAACTGACTATGCAATCCGTATCTGTCCTGCTTTAAACCCCTAATGTAAGAGTTTGCCTTTTTCATGGTATAGCAAGCTTTCTGGAATCCCAGATTCAAGTAACTGCCCCAAAAAGCAGACAATGGAGCTTCTCAAAAGGAAGGTTAACCATTCTTTTAAGGCAGAAAGATAATATGTCTCCTCTGAAATAATGCAAATATCTGAACGTCTTTCAGAGAAACGATGAGGAACAAACCATTGAGAGCAGTCTGCAATGCACATTCAGTTTGTAAAATTTCAGCCCACATGGTTGAGTTTTAACAAATGTATAAGCAAATAAGAAAAGCTCAGTAATGAGAATTTATGGACAATTTTGTCTATAAAGCATAGTATTTTCAATACCATGAGTAAGGTTAAGCTTCTAAAATAAATGAACATAGGATCAAGATTTTATTTTAAGTCCATTGTAAACAAAAATTTCTGCTTCAACTCTTTCTTTGGGTCAACAGGACTTTAATGAACTTTATTTATAAGATTATATGCATTACTCAAATCTAAGAGTTTAAATATAACCAAAAATTTCTCTAAGCTTAAAATCTGATTAATCTGTGATAAATCTGACTTCTACAATATTTTTTCCTTCTGTAAAGTGTCAGATCACCAAGGTCCGCTAAATTCTTACTCTTTTCTCAAGTTTCATGTGTTTTCCATCTAATAAACAAAAAGAAAGCTGTGTTTGTTTCACTTTGAGTTGGATCTCTTGCTAAAGATACCATTTAATTACCATTTAGCTCTGAGTGCAAAATGCAGAACAAGAGATCAATTAATTTAAGTAAAGAAAAATAAATCCTATCTAAAAAGCAAAACTTACATTGAATTAAGAGAAGAATAGCTGAGCTCTCCCTGTTCTCAGTGTTGAATGTCACTCCCTTCAATCCCTGCCTGCGGACAGTAAAGGTATTACCCATGCTCTCATGATATAGGCCACTGTGCTTTTGTCTGCTGACTCTTTCAATTTTGCTGTCCTCTGCCATGTTTTGCAGACTATGTGAAAGTATGAAGTGCATTTTCAATATCTGTAGAAAGAGAACTGGTCTATCCACAAACTTGCTATTTCCACACCACAAATTCAATGCTAAAACACTTAAGTTTTTTCTGGAGTCCTGAGAGAAAAGCTCAAGTGGAAAGTTTTTTCCTCATTTTATGTACTGGATGTAAATGTCTTCTTACCCCACTTCCAAAGGACCAGTCCCTCTGAACAGGACTTCAGTAATTCTAATTATCTCAGCAGTGAATGTCTGATTTGTGCTACCTTTCTTCTTGTTATCTTATTAATTTCTCTTTTTATATTTGAGGAATAAAATGTAAACTACGGAGGGAATTCATGCATCTGGGATAGCAATCCAAGAGAGACAGGATGAATCTCCTTATGAAGAGGTCCATTTCTTTGCCTTGAGCACAGAGGAGTCTAAAAGACTTAAACTGCTAGTTTAAGGTACTGCAGACAACCAGTCTTCTGGGAGAGCCTTTTATTGGTATAATTTTAAAAGATCCAGAGTTGCACTTAAGTATATTTTAGGTCTTTTCAATCAGACTTCTATATTCCATACATTTTATATATCAAAGCTTACTTACAGTGATTTTGGGTTTTTTGGTTGGTTTGGTTTTTTTGTTGTTGTTTGTTTGTTTGTTTTAATCGTCCAATGCTATAACCTTATTTTCATTTTATAGAGTATGATCCACGAATAACCATCCTACAGTACCTGATTGCAAGGTAATTCTTTCTACAGATTTCCAAGACAAGTAACTGTACTCCAGTTACCATCTTTCAACAGGATTTTTGCAGAAATTGCTTTATGTTAGAAGACACAGCATTACCTGGGCTTGTTTTCCCTCGGTATCCAGATAAATCATCAAAGAAGCCTGACAATCTTTCTGTCAGTTCTTCCTTTTGTAATTTCTGCCTTTGTTCAGACAGAAGATCTGTAGTGAGGTATTCTTCAGCATTCTGGGAAATTATGTGTCTGTCTGAGACAGCAGGATATCAACTACTATAAGTAGAAATAAATGTGGAATTGCCCACCTACAGAAGTTATTCATAACTTTGCTCTCTAAGGAGATCATTGCTCAGTTTAAGTGAGAGGTGAGCAATTGTTTTGCAGAATACAATAATTTTCTGCCTAAAAACGTAGTCTTAGTGAAGTCAAAATATTCTGACAGACAAAAGTTTTGGTCTATAGAAAAAAATTTTTCAGTCTTTTCATTTTTATAATGTACGAAAGTGTGGCTTCCTCACTGTAAATGAGTTAATTTAGACTTAATAATCTTGTTTCCTTGTTTTTACTCTTATACTAAAATTTTTAATATACTTAGATAGTTTACCATCAGATATGTATTTTTTGATGATTGGCATTATCAATACTTCCTACCAAAATTTTTCAGAGTGCCCAACCAAGGAAAATTTTAACACATCCTTTTGTTCCAATTCAGATCTTTAAGAAACTCATATGCTTAAATCACACAGAAAAAGAATTCTAAGTAAAGAATTAGAAAATATAGGCTAAAGGACAAGTGCTCCCATAATCTGAGTTTGTAATGTATCCAACTAATATAACAGAATTAAGACTATATTCTTATCTTCAGATATTCAGTCCCTCCCTATAACACTGTCTTATGCTGCATTATTGTATTCTTTTGAGTGAGTTTTACACTTCAGTTTGCAACTATACTTATTTTTATTTAAAGATATATCTCTTAGAATTAAGTTCATCATTATCAAAATTCCTATGTGTATTAAATGATACTCAGTCTTACTGCTAGAATCAGCTCAATAAATATCTATGCACAAATAAGTGCACTAGTAGTTTAAGAATTAAACATACATGCCTATTCCTGCATATAAATATCTTTTTATATACAAAAAAAGATAAATATTTTAATATAAAAATGTTGAAGAAACAAAAATGACTGTGAACTGACTGTGAAACTGAGTAAGTTTTGGGTTTAACTCATAAAGAGGTCAATATTGAGGAGAGGTTATTTTTAACTGATACGAATATTTCATGGAGTGTTTTTGAGAAGATATCACTTCTATAAAGCAGCATACTGAACAAGTGAAGTGCAATGGTTTTGAACTGACAGTAGTGTATATGATTTTTGCAAAAAATCATAACAACCTACCTTTCTATGGCAAATTTCACTAGCAGTTGTTTCAGTAAAGTGTAAATATGTATCATAAACACCATCACATTTCAATTACCCTAATTTTTATCTATGGTATTTAAGGACCAGAAGGTCTGTATAAAACACTGAACTCTGATTTTTTAAACTTTATGGGATAAATTAAAATGTAGCAGATGTCTAAATTAAAGGTGTCCATTTCATACTGAAATTTTCTTACAGACCATTTGTCTTTCCTTCATTATTACTGCCTATGTGCACATGGAAATAACTGGAAAAGATTAAAAAAAATACACATTGTGGTTTGTAAATGCGTCTTGCCAGCTTTGAGCTTGTCTGTTTGTCCCAAACCTCTCTATGCCAGTTCAACAATCATTTCAAGCCAGATTTGGCTTGCAAAATTAACATGTTTTGTACATGACATATGTTTGAAATTAGCACAAAATGCAGCCAAGAACTGGAAATTAACAAGGAAAAAAGTTATTTTAGCAAACATTTGGGAGCCAGGAAATATTTTGTTCGCTTAAAACATTAGGACAGGCTATTGTCTATTAAATTAAATAAATTCAATATGTAGCCTACAAATTGTCATCACCACACCGTCTGTTTTGTTATACATGCATCATTTCTCCTCTCTTTCACATGTACATTTGATATCTGTGTGTACTTTTGTAGCTATAGACAAAGAAAAACATCACATATGCCTCTCATGTTAGAAGTGGCTGTAAAGTCTTGAATATCTTGCAGTACTGTCAGAGCCAAAAATTTCTGCTTCTCATTAAGAGCTGGCATATTGTTCTTGTCACACATATCCACTAAGCATGCCACTATGGTCACTGGGCTCTAATCTTTGTTGCTGCTGCTCATTTGGAAACAAAACAGCATTTTCTTTTGTTTGTGCAAGACCCCGGGGCATAAAACCTTGGATCCTTCTCCTCCATCTTGGCTGAAAATAATATTATATGCCAAAGATGCTGTCATCTCCTGAATGGCAACAGCCATTGGGTCCTCCTTGGGACCATGGCTAGAGGAGAAATGGGGTGTGTAGCAGGATGTTGCCTCTGCATCCTGAGTGCCATGAATAGGGCAGAAGAGGATCATGACTGATGGCACACCCAGAGCACCCAAGCCCACACTGATGGGCTGGCAGCAGCTCTAAACAGCTTGACCAGAGCTTCTGATCTTTGCAGAGGCAGGCTTATTTTTACTTGGGGTATATGAGTAAAAGGCTAGCCTATTGTCATGAATAAGTGGTTAGCCTCCTTGAAGAACACCATCAGAGGTAATGGCAAAAAGCAGAGTTTAATATAAATTTGTGAAACTTTAACAGAGTTCAATGGACAAGTTAGCTCTGTTGCTTATGACATAGATGAAGCATACATAGGAAAATCTGATTAGAATCAACTATGAATGATTTACATAGAGACAGGGATTGCAAAAGGTTGAAGGGGCAAAGGATATGGATGCAAAAATATGAGGTTACAAAAGGGTTTAACAGCACTTAGTCATTGACTAATTTAATAGTTACAAAGTGATTCAATAGGACTTACTACTGTTATGACAACGACTTAATTATAGATCCACAGTGACAATATTCATACCATAATTCACACACACAGAGGCACAGAAATGTCTTCATCTGTATGTGTATGTGCGTAAAGGTACCCCTCAAAAATTTCCCTGAGGTTCAGTGAAATACTCATGTCAAATATCTTGATGTTTCTCCACTGGCACGGGTTGTGCCTGGAAGAGTCAGCCTACATCTCACTGTCAGCGACGGTCTTTCACATATCACAAACAGGAGTGATGGTGAGCTCCAAGAATCATCCCACTTAGAGCTACTGTGCAGCCGTGGCAGCCTAGGAAAACTCAAAGGGCTTTACTTAAGACTGCTCTTCACAGGGTCAAAAGGTGATTGGCTTTAGTCACCCATAAGTTTCTATCCTTACTCTGTCTCAAGTTAGTAACTACCAGAGGGTTGGGTTTTTTAACAAAAAAACTAGTAATGATGGTGCCATTTCAGTTGGACTATGATTCAGGTAAATGATTGTCATAGGTTAGCAAGCATAGTCCTGGAAGGGATGTCCTTGCTAAGGGGTGCTTACAGCCTCCTCTGGGAACTGATAGAATCTGTCAGCTGGCCAGTTTGAATATGGACAGTTCTTTAAGCCACTTAAAGTTGTGACCGCCTCTGTGATCCACACTTAAGAATAGGCAAACTCCCCCCCAAGCTCTCTCTCGTTTCCGGCGCTGGGACAGGTGGCTGCGGGCCCCGTGCGGGGCCAGTGGGCCTGGCCCCTGCTTGGGCCAGGCTGGGCTGGGCCACAGCTCCAGGATGACCCCTCCCAGCAGGGCTGTGGGCAGCCAGAGCGGCTCAGAACCACCTCCCCACCTCCACTGCGGCCAAGATTTCAGCAAAGCAGCACCGACCGGCAGAGGTCAGGTGACCAACAGCGATAAACCACACAGCTGCAAGGCTGAGGTGAGATTAACCCTTTTATTGCTGTGAAGAGCTGAAAACCTGAGGGAAGAGAAAGAGGAGATGCTTAAAGCTGAAATTCTGTTGTGAAGCTATGATGTATCAGAGTATCCCGTTGTAATTTCATGAAGATATGGGGGGTGGAGTGTTCAACTTGTGAGCAAAAGCACCTGCACTGAGATAGGCAGATGCTGACACAGCTGTAATTTCATGAGAAGTTTGGACAGGGAGAGATGGACCAGATGAGGACTTTTGCTCCAAATGGGAAAGGAGAAAACCTCAGTTCCTAGAGATGCTCCCAGAGATAGACCTAAAGATGAAGCTGAGGAAGACCCTTTGCTCCCAGGGAAGGAGAAGGGCCTCTGTTTTTGTTTCTGAACGGCTCAACCTTAAAATTGTACCCCCAAAAACTTCAAGAGTGGAGCTTGAAAGCAGTTGTGGGGAAAGCTGCAAGTTGGGGGAAGGGACTCACATGCGAGCAGAGAGACTCCTCTTCCTAAATGGACTGAACAATATTTGGAAGTGGGCGGCTGGCTCGTTGTGATAATGTTTTCATAGCACGAACAAGAAGAGACTTCTCTTTCTAAATGGACTAAACAAGGTTATTATGGAAGTAGTAAACAGACTGAACATCTTAAGGGTTGTCTTTTTACATTGTTAGTGGAAGAAGGGAGGAAGGTGGGGGGAGGAGGAGAGTTCTGAAGGTATGGTATAATTTTTTTTCCCTCTTTTAGGTCTGTTAATAAACTTCTTTATATTCTTTCAAGTTTGGTGCCTGCTTTGCGTTTCTCCTAATTCTTACCTCACAGAAGATAAACAGTAACAAGTATTTTGGACCAAACCACTATACTAAATTGCTGTTTCCGCCCAGTTACAAACTGAACCCACTACAATGATTTTCCAAGGCTAAGAAAGTCAACTGCTTATCCTTTATTCGCCATCTTGCTCAGGCAGCTGCTGCAGCCAGAATTGTTCCTACCTTTATCATGTAAAAGCTCCTGGTACAGGAAAGGAGTGCTCAACTTGTTCAGTCAACACTTTTCAGGAGCTACTGAGGTCATAGACCAGGCCTGAGGAGGAGGGGAAGTGGATGCACCCCACGACTAAAGTCAATCCATTGCATTCCATGGAGCGATGGTGTGGTCGCCTCTTCCCTCTGTGATAATAAACACATTAATGTCATATTGCAATTGAAATTCTAGGGAAATGTTTGGTTAAGATGCCGAATTGTGTGGATTTTGTTACACATGACTGAGTAGTATTGTATGGGTAAGTAGGGCCTAGGAACCATCTCTCTGCCTAGCAATTCTCCACATTCTAACGTAGAGAATATTAAACAGCAAGCGTGCTCCACTGGTCCCTTCCAAACTTAGATATTCTGTGATTCTGTGAAAAATCTAAGGTTATAGTACTAGGCTCTTCAAATCTGGTGACTTAATTAAATTTAATGGAGCTGCACTGCTTTACATCACAACAAGTAACACCCTGCATATTCTGATTTAAATAAAATTCAAATCTTTACTAGTATATGCTAATGAATGCTCTGCTTCTGTCTCATCCCTTTTTAATAAAGGTTTGGAGTATGAAATTTGCAAGTTTGCAAAAAAGTGACCACAAAAGATCCCAAAACCCTATAGAAAAACACAAAATATTCTTCATTTATATTTGCTTGTTTCCCCCAATACCAATGCCAACTTTATGGTTTAAGGCACCAAATAAATACGTAAACAGAATATGGTCCTACTGGCTTTGTAGCGGATGAAGAACAATGTAAATTTTGAATTTATGCATCTCGAAAATGAAGTGCCTCCAGTACTACTAAAATCAAACTCTTTTTATTAAAATTTGATCAGCCGATAGATGGTGGGAGAATGATCACTCCTTCATAACAAATGGAAAAAGTTCCAGAGTCCATGAATTACATCAACACAAAAAAAATTAAATCTTTGGAAGAAATGTCAAGCCCTGGAGGCAGTGACAGGGTAAATCCAGCTCTATTTGCGTACACAACTGACTGCAAAATGTAAGACCAGCCTCAGCTCTTCTATTACATACATAATTATCAGCTACAAAGTGTTGATGCAGTTATTAGATAAACTGTAACAGGTAATAGGAAAAATAGCTGTATCAATTAGTGTATGCTATGGGTATTAAACATCTGGTCTAAAATCTTTTCCGAATCTTTTTGTCCAGAGGTTTGCCTTGGGTATGAGGCTGAGCCTGCTTTGTTCCCGCTTTTCAATGTATGTAGATGAATTATTGTGGGGTTTCTGTTTGCTGGCTATTTTTTAATTAAGGGCTTGCACTTACCTACTTCATATGAAAATACTTTTTGATTAAATCCTTTACTCACACAGGATTAACCTATCTATGAGCTACAGTCAATAATAGCAGAGTTTCACAGTTTGGTCAGAAAGATCAAGGCAGCTCACACTAAAGCCAGTTTGGAAACTTCTTTCTCTACCATGACCCCACAGTACTGTGTATTCTAGATATGGATGATACAAATTGTGTCAGAAACACAACCCAGGCCTTAGAAAACAACAAAAAGGTCTTAATAAATTTTAGGGATTCTAAGACCACAGTCTGAATAAATATGATCTTGATTTTAAAAAATTTAAACAGCAAGTTTAGCAACTGCTCTATCTTATTTTCAGAGAGTATATAGACATTGTGAATTTTCCTAATGCAATACAGTACTTTCTAACACATTATGCAAGCTCATGTTTACTTCACTTCCTGAACTCAAATGGCATGCTGAATTTTTGGCTTCAATTCATTGAACTCCTATTTCTACTTAGAAAGATTTATCTTTTCATATGGAGCCTTAATCAAGACAAATTCTACCACAGCACTTGCCACACAATTTTCGCCATGTGCTAGGTATTTAGTTCACCCAGAACCTACTTCAAAGAACTATAATTTGAGCATTACATCACTTCTGTCATTCTGGAATTATCTGAGGCCTGTTTTATTTTCCATTTCTTTTCCACCCACCCCCACTAACTTATTAATACATAGGAGAGTGCATGTGTCTCTTTTATGCTCTGATTACCATCTTGCTTGCACTGCTGGTTTTGCATATACAGTAAATTCTAAGAAGATGGGCTTAGCAAAATGTGAAAAAGCAGAATGACAGTGCAGGAGATGTTTGGATAGATTAATAAGAAATACCGAGATTTATTGGCTCCCCAATATTTCTCATATTGAATTTATTTAAATCTGTGACTCATATATCACTTATGAAACAGTGACAAGCAGCTTATGAATCAGCCAGTTTGCTATCAACAAACTGTTATGAGCTCATTATCAAGCTGATTTGGGGTCACACCAAACAGATTCCAGCTGAATTGCATAGAGTGGATTAAATGTTGTCCAAAGGCTCTGTTAAAATGTGTTAAAAGTGGCTGTCTGCCCTCTTTGACTCACAGCTGAACACTGGGCAGAGCTTTTTATGTTGTTTATTGTTCCTATGTTTTTTCCTGAAACAGAAATCTCAGAAGCTGGGAAAAAAACAAATGTGGGAATTCCATTTCTGGCTGAAGTTGAGGTTATTTGCACCCTGTGGAGTAGCTGTGCTACCCTGCCCACACAGATGCAAGTGTCTGGGATAGAACTACTGCAATCTGTGTACTAAGGACTGCAATGCAGCACTAAGGTGCTCCTGATGGCCCATCATATTCCAGCATTTACAGTCTATCTGCCTGCCTGTTTTTCTCAAACAGCTGTGAGTCTCTCTGATGGGATTCAGAAGAGATCAAATACAATTACACAAAACATATTTTAGCATAACAGGATCTCAGACAGAAGATTCAATAGATTTAAGTACACGACAATGGCAGTCCTGTGCAAGGGCTGCAGGGCACGTTTGATAAGATATAGAGCAACCGAAAACAGGGCTTGTGGGCAGCTGTTTGCTTCATGGCCTGTAAAAAATGAAGTCCCAGTATATTCATGCAAAGAAACATAAGACAAACCCAAGTCAGCCATTTGAGCGGCCATTTCACTCCAGTGAATGTTATAGAGAGGCAGGTTTTGAGACTTTCTTTAACATCATATGCCACAATTTAATTCTTGAAATTAAAATGTGGTCTAAGTTATCATGTAGATGCAGCCCAAGAGTAGCTGTACTGAGCCCAACTGAGCTAATACTCTCTGTGGCACAGTTCAGGGCAGCTTGGAAAAGGTACAGCTTATCTCTAGGCATGCTAGGGAACATTATCAGCGCAGCTGCTCTGAGACACATTGCCCCGGTCTGACTACCTCTGATGTGGCACATCACTAGGCAAGACACAGGAAGCCAGACTTTCAAAAATATCTAAGTACCTATGGTACCAAATGGGATTTTCTAAAGTTTCCTTAGACCCTCAATGGCATTAAAAGTATTTAGGCACTTGTCAAACTCCCACTAAGAGACAACTTGTGTCTTAGGTCTTACGCTGCCTTGTACCTTTGAAAGTCAAGCCCTTCTTTTTGTCTCAGCTAATCCTTTCACATGGGAACACAATATTTAGATATCACAAACACATTTAGTCAGAATTAATTAATGTTTGTAACAAGCTTTTCAAAGATTAAGTAGACTCTGGTAACAGACATAATGTTGCTGTTCCTAGTCCTCAGCTAATTGGACTGACTTCTGACCTCAGGCAATGCTGATTATCTGCAATATTTCTTTTTGTTATATGCTCCAACAATGCATTAATTTTATCAAATTCCCATCAATTTTGAAAAACCTCATTCCAAGACTTTAGAAAAACCATGATCAAAGGGATTAAATGTCTTGAGCTGTACCATTTACTGTGAAAGTTCCATCAAAGGAGGTGTCTGAAATACAAACACAGCCATTATAGGAGACTTGTTAACTGTCATGCTCCAGGTTTTTTGCTACTCTGTTGTGCCCCTTTGAATGCATTCTCTTTCCTGTCCCCACGACCCTGCCAACATTAGAGATCTCTGGGAGCTTTCTATAGGTCTGACAAAAGGGAGAAAGAGCTCAACCCATGAAAAAAAAAAACAGCTAACACCTTCACTTTATGGAAGAGTGTTCTGAAGTGAATGCTTAACTTTTAATTGGTTCAATTTCAAACACAAATCCATATTCAGTTTCTCCCTGTCCACTTCTCTGTTTCCTCAGTTGTGGCAGGATGGAAGATACATCTCTAATTTCTCTTCGTACAGACCTCTTTCAAGTGACAGACCAGCACACTTCCCTGGAATCCCACTACTCATCTAGCTTTTTTTGGATAAGAGGAAAAAAGGCACTTTGAATTTTGGGGACAGCCTGTGTAATAGTTGGAAGAAAGGAATAAAGAACATATCTGGGAGACAGCTGAAATTATTTTATATAAAGTAAAGAAACAGGAGTAAAAGCAGTGACCCATTTAAGACATCTCAATTTTGAGGGTATAAATTTAATTCCTTTTTAAGACTGTCTTGAACTTCATCTGCCTCATAAATAATAAAATGCTAACCCTCAGAGCAGCCAAATAATGGGTTGAACTGTCCTCTGACTTTCTTCCTCAGCATATCTCTGTTGCGGTGACCCTGCCCACTGTGGGGCTGGGGCAGTGTGATGCCAATCAATCCCAGCCCATCCCCTGGATCGAGTTTCCCGAAGAGGCAGACTCAGAGGGTGGGTCGATGGGCGGCTCAGAAGCCTAAGCCACACCCCCTGGGCGGTGCCCGGGTACAAGCCGCCTCCCCTGGTTCGGGAAAATTCTCGGTTTCTCGGTTGTTCACTGGTTCTCTGTTATATAACACCCACCTCTCGATTTCCCCCAGTGGTTCTTGTTATATTGTATCCTCCCCCTGGCTTGTAACTCATTGGTTGTTTTCCCCTTTCACTGTGGTTTTCAAACTCTCTATAAAACTGAGGACAAGCCTCAGGGGAGCATCCCATCGCATTCCATCCCTTCCAAGCTTGTTCAGGTTGCGAAACTTCTAACAATAAACCTGTTAGGAGCCAGATCAGAACAGCCCCTCTCTTCCTTTGTCTCCGAGCTAACGTGAGCCGATACCATCACCTCCTGCCGTGTTCCCTCTGCAAAGAAGCCAGCTAGCCAGCTCAGCCAGCAGCACCTTTCCTGATGCCGAAGTTGCTTCAGCAACGCACAGAAGTAACACAGCTGGATTCTCTCCGACCTGGGGCACGCCAGAGCTCGTGCCTCGAGCACAAGAACTGCGTTAAGTTGGCGCACCAAGCGTTGGGCTCACACAAGTGGATCCCTGCGACGTTGTCGCTGTCAGTGGACAGCGAAAAGAAGCGACTTCGGACCTGCTGACGCCTCTCAGTGCAGTTCGCTTTGTTTTAGGAGCAGTGGCCTAAGAGAAGGCTGCTAACTCCCTCTGATTCTGCATTGAACTGACTTTGGAGAGCAGCCCTGCCTCGGAGAACCCCACCTGTGCCTTTTAGTTTGGGACCGGATACCTTTTAACTGATTTCTGAAACTTGTGTGAGTATCCCCAGTCCCTGATACTTTGTTTCTTTTTTCATTTTGCAGGTGGCGGGTGGAAGAGGTGCTGAGAGAGAGATGGGATCAAAACTCTCTCAGCCCCAAAGAGAGGTTTTTCTCCAAGCTGCGAAATCCCTTCAAGTTAGTGGTTTTAAATTTTCAAAGGGTCTGTTAAAACGGTTTGTTCGCTGCATTTTCTTTTACCTTCCTCAAGTGTCTCCTGCAAATTTAAAATCTCCTGCCTTCTGGCAGGCTGTGGGGGATAAGATTACTGATTTAAAGCGAAAAGGGGACTTCGCTGGAGAAAAAGTCTTTCCTCTAGTTCTAGTCCTTTGGGACTTGCATAAAATGGGTCAGAAAGTAAAAGAAAAGCACAAATGCCCTCGCAGTTCTTCCCATATCCCTCCTTCCCCCCCTCCTGCTCCTCATCCCACTTCCCCTTCATTGGAAAAACCAAATGGGGTGATAAGCCCAGAGGCACAGAGTTGCTACCTTCTCTCTGACCCCTCTCGGTCTTTTCAGCCACCCTGTTGGGGTAGCTCTGGCCAGGATGCCTCGACCTCTTCCCTAACCTCGTATCCCTCGCCCTCTTCCCCAGTTGTAAGCCCAGAAAACTGTTCTAAATGCTGTTTGCCATTGTCCCCCCACCACTCCACGTGTCTGAACAATGGTGCTGACCGTATGGCACAGTCCACCCCTCCCCCCTCTTCTCCTTCCCACAGTCCCTTTCGCCCTCCTGCCCCCAACCCTTTCCTTTCTCCACCCCCAGATGCGACATCACTGGGTTCCTCCCATGCATTGGGTACCGCCCCCTGCATCGGGAATCCCTGCCCATCCTGTGACCACACCCCTGGTCCTCCAACCCCGCCCCCTGTGGAGGACTTCCTGGTTCCCACACCCCCTCTTCCGGTTCCCATGGGGTAGAAACCGGAACCTACACCATCTTGAAATCGGGTTCGGCAGTCCCCTCAGCTTCCTTCTATCCCTTTGCTGCTCCTGTAACATATGATCGAACTGGCAATAATCCCACATGGAAACCTTTTGATTCTGCAGGGCTGAAAGAGCTTCGCAAAGCCCAGAAAGATTTTGGGAGGGAGAGTCAGTATTTTAAGAACCTTCTTAAACTCTCACCAGTACAGTGATTGTGCCACATGACCTCAAAATCATTTTCTCCTGCTTGCTTTCCCGATCTGAGTTTCAGATGTGGGAAGAAGGTTGGAGAAAGCAACTGGGAGATGTCCTCCCTATTTTACTGCAGGATCCAAACAATGCAGGGGTTTCTATGGATCACCTTACCGGTGAGGGGTTATTGGCCAAGACACAGAACCAGGCTCAAAACACACCAGAGTCAGTCCTGAATGCTGTAAAGCAAGCAGCACAGCAAGCATTCTTAACGATGCCCCTTAAATTAGCACCTCAATTGAATTATACAGAGATTCAGCAACTGCAAAATGAGCCATTTATTGATTTTGTGGATAAACTGAGGCTCGTGTGGAAAGACAAGTGGAAGATCCGAAAACAAGAGAGCATATTATAACGCAAATTGCAAAAACTAATGCCAGTGATGCTTGTAAAAGAGTGATTTTGGGTCTTCCATTCAAACCTCCACCTACTTTAAGTCAAATGATTAGTACTTGCATGACATTGGTGCCAATTCATCAGCTAAATTTAAAAACGGGGAAAAACTTAACAGGAACTGCAACCGATGCTGATGCAACAGCATCTCAGGGAGATAGAAATGCTAATTGGGTCTATCACAGGTGTGGCAAACCAGGGCACTTGGCCTGAAACTTCAGAGCTCCGGCTCCAATTAATAAGGGCTGCCGTGCTGTCTCCCCAGGGCAAACGACATTGCCTGCCACTGATGGGATGCAGCCAAAAAACTGACCAGACCATGTGGAGTGGCAGGGCCACATGGGGGAACAAATCATGAAACTGCCACCAGGAAAATGGTTACCATGACCGCGGCAACTCAAATGGACTTGGTGACACCCCAGAGAATCGTCATGAGTTGCAAGAATCTGAGAGACTGTATATTGTTTGTGTTAAAAGATGTTGTACATTCACCAGCTGACATTTGTGTTACACCAGAAATTGTTCAAGTGGGGCCACAAGGGTTCTTTACTGTAAATATCCAGTGTGTTAACCCTCCGTATTTTCTTGCTGCTAACCAAGTTGTAGCCCAAGCTATTCTCATGCCCAGTAGTCCGCCACAGGACTACAACCCCTCTGTCTTCTGAGCTGAGGTAGTTGGGAATGACAAAACCATGCTTAACTGCAAACTGTCTTGCCAAGGCTCGGACATCAGCCTAGCAGGAATGATGGACACGGGAGCAGATGTGACAGTCATTTCTTCCACAATTGGCCGTCACACTGGGAGCTGCAGCTGGCACAAGGTATCATGATGGGTGTGGGGGCATCTATATCTGCCCAGAGAAGCAGGGCAGTTGTCCAAATTGAGGGTCCAGAGGGAAAGATAGCATCAGTCCGTCCTTTTGTAATTGACTCTGGATTTACATTGTGGGGCAGGGATCTCATGTCCCAGTGGGGGGCTTGAGTCGAAATTCCATCTCATCCCCAAAATTTTTAGTAAAGGCCACTGCGGAGCGCCCCCTCCAGAAATTAAATTGGATTTCTGATAAAAATATCTGGATGGATCAGTGGCCTTTGAAAAACAACAAATTAAAGTCGCTCACCACGCTCATGGAGGATCAATTGAAAAAAGGAAATATTGAACCCTCTAATAGTGCTTGGAATTCCCCGGTATTTGTAATAAAAAAGCCGGGGAAAGACAAGTGGCGCCTCCTACAGGACTTGCGGAAAATAAACCAGTCACTGAGGACATGGGACCCCTGCAGCCCAGAATGCCTTCACCCTCCATGCTCCCCAGGCAGTGGAAGTTAGTGGTCATTGATATCAAGGACTGCTTCTTCTAGATCCCACTACACCCGGATGATGTACCCCGGTTTGCCTTCTCGGTACCTTCCATCAACCGAGAGGCTCCCATGCAGTGCTACCAGTGGCGAGTTTTGCCACAAGGCATGAAAAACTCACCCACCATCCACCAATGGTATGTTGCCCACATTCTGTCCCCCATCAGAAAGTTAGCAGCAAAGGCAATAGTGCTCCACTACATGGATGATGTTTTGGTGTGTGCTCCTAACCAATCCTATTTAGACTGGACATTGCGGAAGGTAGTAAAGGCCTTCAAAGCAAATGGATTTGAGATCCAGGCCAAAAAGGTCCAGAAAACCTCCCCATTTAAGTACCTTGGACTGCAAATCCATGAACAGACTGTGGTTCCCCAACAAGTTAAAATTAATGATAACCCTAAGACCTTGCAGGAACTCCACCAGCTCTGCAGGTCCATAAATTGGGTGAGGCCGCTCCTAGGGCTGACGTCAGAATATCTCACTCCTCTGTTCAACCTCCTGCAAGGGAAAGATGACCTCACATCACCCAGGCATCTAACAGAGGAGGCGAGACAGTCCATCTGTAAGGTATAGGAAGCGCTGTTGTCCCAGCAGGCACACTGCTGCACCCCAGGTCTGCCTTTTCAATTTATTGTATTAGGGGAAATGCCATACCTCCAGGGACTGATATTTCAATGGCATGAGGTGCAGAGTGATCCCCTGTTAATCATCGAGTGGGTTTTCCTTACGCACCAGCCATCCAAAAGTATCACAATGCCACAGGAGCTCATGGCTCAGTTGGTGATGAAAGCTAGATCCCGCCTCCACACCCTTGCCGGGTCTGACTTTACATGCATCTACTTAGCATTGGCAACCGATTCACTTGATAACCTCCTTCAAAACAATGAGCACCTCCAATACGCCCTAGACAGCTACACAGGCGAAATTTCTATACACCATCCAAAACACAGACTGTTTACTTCAGTCTTCAAACTGATTCCAAAAGAAATTCAAAGCAGAAAACCATTAAATGCCTTGACAATCTTTTCAGATGGCTCTGGATGTTCCCGTAAGTCTGTCGTCACATGGAAGGATCCTTGCACTCAGAAGTGGGAGTCTGATATGCAGGTAGTTGAAGGATCCCCACAAGTAGCAGAACTTGCAGCCGTGGTCAGAGCATTTGAGCGGTTCAGTGAACCATTTAATTTGATAAATGATTGAGCCTATGTAGCAGGTGTAGTTTCCAGGGCAGAGAGAGCCGTACTAAAGGAGGTTGCAAACCCAAAAATTTACAACTTGCTTTCGAAACTGATTCAACTGATCTCCCACCAAAAGCAACCATTCTGTCATCCATGTGAGATCACACACTGACCTGCCAGGTTTTATTGCCGAAGGGAACAGGAGAGCAGGTGCCCTAGCTATGCCCATCGAGTTAGCGAATCTGCCTAACAGATTCCAGCAAGCCCAGCTGAGCCATACAATGTTCCATCAAAATGCTCCAGCTCTCATCCGAATGTCCCACCTCACTAGAGACCAGGCGAAAGCCATTGTGGCAACATGCCCCAACTGCCAAAAATACCAGCTTCCATCATTAGGTCAGGGGGTTAACCCCCGAGGCCTAGGCAGTTGTGAGGTATGGCAAACAGATGTCACCCACTTCCCCCAATTTGGCGACAGAAATATATTCACGTTTCCATGGATACCCTTTCTGGCGCAACCTTTGCCTCAGCCCAGTGTGGGGAGAGGGCCAAAGATGTCATCAACCACCTAGTACAGGCCTTCGCTGTGTTGGGGACACCAAATAAAATAAAAAATGACAATGGCCCTGCGTGCACCTCTGCAGAGTTAAAAACATTCATGAGTGAGTGGAGTGTGGATCACATCACTGGCATCCCTCACTCGCCCACAGGCCAATGCATTGTAGAAAGGAAACATCAGACACTAAAAAAACTGTTAGAACAACAAAGAGGCGGCAATGAAATCACCACCCCCATCCTAAGACTTTCTAAAGCGTTGCTCACTTTAAACCTTTTAAACTGTTCCTATGAGGAACGTGATCCTCCCATCCTGAGACACTTCACAAACTCTGCCAAACATAAACTGACTGAGAGACCTGAGGTCCTAATAAAAGACCCTGATACTTTACAGATACGTGGCCCATACCCCCTAGTCACCCGGGGTAGAGGCTACGGGTGTGTTTTCACCCCAGAAGGTCCAAGATGGATCCCTGGGAAGTGGATCAAACCCTTTTTGAGACCACCTGTGGATGCCAAGCAAAGGAAAGAAGCTGCCACAGCCTGGAAAAGGAAAAAAAACCAAGCCACCTGGAAAAAAGATTCCTCCTCCAGGCCTGAAAAACAAACCCTCCACCTCCTAGTCTCCTTAGAATGTGTCTCCCTTCCCAAAATGACCCCTCAGTTTTGTTTTGAAAGAGGGGGAGTCCAAGAGAGCCATTGTTATTTAAGTTAATTGAATTTGTATTAATTTTATTTGTGTTATACTTTTCCTAAAGTTATCACCCTTGACTGCGTGATGACATCCTGCCTGCTGTTGTCCCACCTGCTGCTGCAGCTCCTCCTGTGCACCAGAAGCTCCTGCAGCTGGATTCCTTCCATGATCAAGGACATGGTATGGGGTTTCTTTATAGTGTTGTTAATTTTATTAGCCCTTCCCATTTTTAAGTGCTTGATTTTGAAATTCCTTAAGCCTTCCCCCTCTTTTCAAGGCAATAAAGAAAGGGGAGATGTTGCGGTGACCCTGCCCACTGCGGGGCTGGGGCAGCGTGATGCCAATCAATCCCAGCCCACCCCCTGGATTGAGTTTCCCGAAGAGGCAGACTCAGAGGGTGGGTCGATGGGCGGCTCAGAAGCCTAAGCCACACCCCCCGGGCGGTGCCCGGGTACAAGCCGCCTCCCCCGGTTCGGGAAAATTCTCGGTTTCTCGGTTGTTCACTGGTTCTCTGTTATATAACACCCACCTCTCGATTTCCCCCAGTGGTTCTTGTTAAATTGTATCCTCCCCCTGGCTTGTAACACATTGGTTGTTTTCCCCTTTCACTGTGGTTTTCAAACTCTCTATAAAACTGAGGACAAGCCTCAGGGGAGCATCCCATCGCATTCCATCCCTTCCAAGCTTGTTCGGGTTGCGAAACTTCTAACAATAAACCTGTTAGGAGCCAGATCAGAACAGCCCCTCTCTTCCTTTGTCTCCGAGCTAACGTGAGCCGATACCATCGCCTCCTGCCGTGTTCCCTCTGCAAAGAAGCCAGCTAGCCAGCTCAGCCAGCAGCACCTTTCCTGATGCCGAAGTTGCTTCTGCGACGCACAGAAGTAATGCAGTTGGACTGTCTCAGACCTGGGGCACGCCAGAGCTCGTGCCTCGAGCACAAGAACTGCATCATATCTCTATCCTGATCCTTACACTGACTTGCCACACAGCAGACATTTTGATCACCTCGCCCTGAATACCTTTTAGTGAAGGAGCACTAAGTGATAATCAGCTGCCTGAAAGTTTCAGCATCAGATAAAAAGGGAGAACGACCACACGTCTTTGCTACTTTGTTGTTCTAGGTTTTTAGTTCTACTGTCTGCTCTCCATCCAAATACACTCCTTGAATTTATGTCCCTTCATCTCACTGAAAATCCTCAGATCCTGGATCCCTCAGGTCCTGCTCCTATTATTCTCAAGGGATGCTGTACTCTTTGTAGGCTTAGGCAATGGCTATCATATCAGGGCTAAATATGCTCCTTCAAAAGATAATGGTTTGTGATGGGGAAGAGAAAAGAACAGCAACTGAAGAAGTGCCTCAGGGTAATTTCCAGGAAGTGCATTTAAAAAAAGAAGCCCAAACAAACAACAAAGAATGCCTTCTTAAAAAGTTGAAACTATTGAAATAATTCAGTGGGATGAAGGAATTCGGGGTGAGGATGTTATTCCCTAATAAAATAAATGTGAAGAGAAAGCATTTCACTAGTCAAAATTTCTATATCTTGTAAAGGAAAATCACAATAGAAGTGAGATAAATAGTGCTTATGTGATGGTATAGGCTCTTTCTTTTATATACTAGCTAAATTAACACCAGCTAGACTGGCAGCTTTCCCAGATCAAAGGCTGCTAATAGTATACTCTATTCCTTTAACCAATGTATTTTTTATTTTTAAATTATCCACTGTGCACTGATGTGCAAAAGAAACACATCAATTCCTAATAAAAAATGCCTGATATTAATCTAATGAGTGGAAGCTAGAGGTCATCTTGAGAACGCAATATTTAATAGAAGTCTTAAAGTAGTGAACTAAATAAATATCCTTCATTGTGGTAACCTCATGATCATATATATTTTTAATTGCTGGAATAAATGATTTCTGCTTAGATGGTTTAAAAAGATATGTTAAGACTTTTCTAGGTTTATTACTTAGTGCAAGTGCTGATGTGCAAACTGCAAGAGTCTGAAGCGTATGCATAATCAATAATGCATCTAGCTGCTCTCTGACCGAGTTCAATTGTAGTATCTATTAGACCTAGCCTTCCAATACCTTGCCTTGAAACAATTATTCAGGCATACCAGGGCCAGCTGTGCTACATTAACTTCTTTCTGGTAGTAACAGGAAGGAAATACTGCTTGCAGTATAGGTGCTGTGCAGTACCTTGTCCCCTTTAACAAAAGGACCCACCAAATTATTGTTATTCACTGGTAACAATATTTCTATACTCTTCTTTGAGTTTATACAACATTTACATTAGCCAAATTATTTAAAAGATTTCTTGTCCCTTCCATCCTTTTCACTTTTTAGAGGCATTTGCAAAATAGAGAATATTGTGTACCCAGAGAGTCTCTACATGCTTTGTGTGGCTTGGACATTTCTTTTTGTTTTTTAGGACTTTATCCAATTTGTATTTCCATTTAAGAGAAAAGGATGGTCAAACTAATATTTGTTGGGATTCCAGACACGTACTGAAGAGACAGGATAGCTTTCTGAAATCAATAGAAAAATTCCTACCCTTTGGGTCTAGCATTAAGAGACAAGGAACATTCACAGAGCAGTTGTTAGCTTTTGGCCACTGTATAACAAATGTGGACCTTTGGGCTGCTAGTCACCTTTTATGGGTGGAAAAATCATCTGGAAATGATGAAGGGAAGTAAATGGGAATGATAAATTAAGACAATAAGCACGAGATTCAAGAATTATGAGACTGACTGCATATTCCCAGAGTTACACAAATATAGCTAAGGGCAGAATAGGGCTGATGACTTTTTTAAATGTTGCAGTACTGTATCTTCTCCTCAGTCAATGAACAGTCAATTGACAATCACTCTGGACTGGTTTCTTTTAGTTAAGGCCTTTCAATGACCTTGTGTTCACACCAATCACTCACTAGTTATCCAGTCTGAAAAGTCAATATAGCTCTCAAAAGATGACAGATCCACGTTCTGCTCTTTCTCCATTACAGAAAAGTAATTTAAGTGTACTGGGAGTATCATGCACTATCATATCTGCAATAGTTAAACTAAAAGCTGAAGGTCAATTTGCCAAGTACTTTACATCTAGGTCAGCCTTTCTCCTGACTGGTCACAGTGCTCATTGTCATAGTGATATTTGCACTAAAAGAAACCTGTATGTTGATTCTTTCATTCTATTCCTATCTTTAGGATGGAGTCTGCAAAACCTAATTTCAGGCTGGGTTAATTCTTAATCTAGCAATGAGTAGAGGCATAAAACAGTACTGAAACATGCATAAATTATCCTACAATAAATTGTAATGGTCTGGGCATAGCTATTAAGATAATGATGCATAAAACAACTATCGTAAATTATACAGTGATATATAACACTTTTAGGTGGTAAGCCTCTGACTGTAATGCACTGATCTTAAGCATAATGTCACTGTTCTACAGCAGTGTATTTCAAACCTTTTCAAAATCGATTTGATTTTTTCTACTTTCCCCCGGTCTATTTTTATAATCACTTCTTCCTAATCAAAACAAATTTACAATCATAATTCATATGTGCTCTAAGAAATTGTTTGTATCTGACTATAGCTTCCATATTTTTTGAATTGTTCCTTCAGCACTTCCTCCAAGGAATGCTTCTCATCCCTTCTACAATGGACTGAATGGCATACAATGCTTGGTCTCTGTCTTTTCTTACTTCTGCACTCGGGGCACACACAAGCATAAATTCACCTAAATTCTCTATGCCAGTAGCTCAGATATCTGTTTCTCCTCCAGTATGTGTACTAGTAACCCTTCATGATCAGCTATTGCCTTAAGACTGCGCATTTCTCAATCATCTCCCATCCCTGATCATGCTCACCTTCATTTCTGATCATCCCCAACCACTTTTCAGCCTGCTGGGGACAAAGATTCTCATAACCAAACCATGTTTCAGTTACCATGTTTTTGTTACCTTCTTCTGGAAGCATCAAAAAATCCTCATATTTTTATTCCACAGTTCTATTTTCAACATCATTCAAACTCTTCTTGATCTCAGAAACAACAGATCTGTGGCCTTAATGAATGCAATATTGTCATTCCTGTGGATATTTGACAAGTTTCGCAGTTCATTTTCTCATCATAGCAAACAATCTTTCCCTCTTTACCTGTTCTTCTAGTTATTTTTACTGTAGTTTCACATTTAAGACCTGTAAGACTTGGTTCCCACTTACGTATTTTCTTTCATTTAATATGAAGCAATTGAGTCGCTTGTTTCATCTGCCTGTATCATTAGCCTTACTGTCATCCTTGTTAGATTTTCATAATAAAAAGAAAAAGATTACCATTTCTTCAGTTCTGGGTCAAATAAAACATGTTAGACTCATGTCCTCCAGAAATGTAGTAAATATACTAATATATATATAGAGATACATTTTAATGGATATTATCAGACATTTTTTCACTTCTTCATGGAAAAAAAAAAAGCAACAAATCATTTACATGCTGCAGAGCTCCAAGAATTTTGCAAGTTAAATATTTACTACCTTTTACTGGCTAAAGGAAATCATTAGTGCAATGTCTGCCAGATAATATTAGTGATAATTCTTAAGAGAAACTACTAGAAAGAGCAAGCAAACAACCTCCTAACTGTAATCTAAGAAGGTTGGAAAATCTGTGCCATGTCCAACTAAAATCAGTGAGTACCTTCTATTTGACTCTAAAAAAAGAACCATCTAGAAAAAGATATTTTTAAAATGAAAGCATTTTGCTCACTTCTTTATGGCTAAAATTTAATAGAAGGTTTCCACTGAAATAAAAACAAAACAACAGTAAAAGAAACTCAATAGGAAAGCAAGACTACTGTCCCCTACATTATGCCAACATTTTGTTTTGTTTTTTAGGTTGAACCAATCAAAGGAAATTCTATTGGTGCAAGTAGACATAAATCTCTTGATGCAAATATACATATACACATTTTCAGGGTGGTTTTTGGTTTTTTTCAGACTCTAGTAAAAATGACAAAAATCTCTGACGTACTACAAGTTGTGAATAGCATGAATGACTACCTCCTATCTCCTGGATTAAGCAGCCCTTGAGCCCAAATTTTCTGAAACTTTCTTCCAGTTATAAGCTGTAACGAGCCTAATCATTGTGGGAAGTCAAATAGCTTTTTCTAGTGGCTTGGTGTTGTAATAGCTACTTCAGAATATTTTATTTTTATGGATTCATTCTATTTCTATGAAAAAGAATTATAATCTTGTGGCAACTGAAGTTAATAACCAATTTTAGTGACTATTACTAAATAGGTTCTGAAATAAGTACTAGTTGAATGCCAGTGTTGATAAAGTGGAACTTTCCCATGTAATATAGCACACATTGCACGTAGTTCAATAGAAACTGCAGGATACCTGCTTCTGTGAGTCATGTAATGGTGCTCTTTCTTTCCTAACTCATATTTTTCAGACAGTATACTGCGCTTAATTTGACCTGAAAATGATGCAGGTTTACTACTTAATCAGAAAAAAGGATACATTGTTGTTGTTGGGTTCTGGGGATTTTCTACCACAGGGAGACTTAAAAATTTCATCTAATAGCACCTGCTGACTCAGCTAATTGGTACGTCTTCTTGCGCAGTAGCATTCGGGGATGCATGTGTTTGCATACAATTTTGATTCTAGACCCCTAGTAATGTAGCTGGTGGCTTTCAATAATTCCTGTGAACTGCAAAAACATAAGCCCAGATACTTTTTTGACGGGGCAACAAAAAGATAATTTCTTTGAATTGGTACTATATGATATTCTGCTAACAACATCTCACCAGCTGTACTTGTGTGCAGATCTGAGCTTTTATTGTGCAAGTTGGGCTAAGCAAGCACAGTAAAAATCAAATACAAAAATAAGTTAACACTTGTAGCCAAGCCTGTTAAAATTAACTAACCAAATTGTATAAAATCATCCATTTGTTACATTATCCTGACAATAATAGTGGTAAACCAAATTTACGGGCTGTATTTTATAGAGTGTACTGCCTATAATTTTAGTTTTTAATTTCCATATTCTAATTTATAGTTATTTGTACTGCATTATTTTATTTACACAAACACTTTTTCTTCACCATTACATATTTAAGAATCAAGTTATTAGTTTTAAGATGACTTCTAAATAGCCAGAATGATGTGGTAATTATCCTTTTCAATCAGGATATTAATTCTATTTTTTTTTATGGTAAACAGCTCTAAACTGTAAGTCCTCTTTAGTTTCTTCTAGCCCTATCAAAAAGAGGAGAAATATGACCTTTTTGTCTGGGCTGTATATATTGCCTTGAAACATGAAGGTCCAGATTCACAAAGGAAGGT
This sequence comes from Corvus cornix cornix, assembly GCF_000738735.6. Lineage (NCBI taxonomy): Eukaryota > Metazoa > Chordata > Aves > Passeriformes > Corvidae > Corvus > Corvus cornix. The sequence continues at coordinate 39,211,362 of NC_046357.1, read as the reverse complement.
TTGTCAATGAAACGTTTGTCCTTCCATTTTTCCCCTTTAATTGCTCAGTTCAAGAAGTCACAATATCAAGCCATCTACACACCCTGCACAACATATGGGAAAAGTCAGATCCCTAGAGTGCAATCTGTTAACATGGTTGTTAATACATGGAAATACATGAAGCACAGCTCACAGAGAAGTTACTCAAGGTTTATCTTATTCCCCTATTCCAGAGAGGCTGCACAACACCTACACGCACAGGCCAAAGATTCTCATGCCATTCATTCTGGAAACAGGATGGAAATAGGAATGGCTGGGAACAGAATTGTTCCACTTTTTACATTGAAGAGACGGCAGGAGCAGTGGTAGTCGTTGAGGTATCAAGAAGTGAAAAATGTGGCTTCTAGACTTCCTTCATCCTGAAGCCTTTCAAAGCACACTTCTTGGCTCCTAGAAAGGTGCCTAACATTATTCTGTGGCCTACATGAATGGAAGGCATTCCTCTTCTGGCAGGCATTCTCCTTCCACCTCTTCTGCAGAAGTTAAAAAAACGGTGGCAATCCAGTTTTCAGTGAATCAGAAAGGCTGAGAATATAGGGAGATCTGTTTCCCTGAGGAGACCTTTTCCGTAAGATATGGAAACCCTAGGTTTCTAGTCCTGCCTCTAGGGATTGCTTACACATCCTGCATTAAAGAATCATACAGCAGGGTAAGAAAAAATGTTTGAGAAAAAAGAGATAAAAGCCAACCAAACTCAAAGAAGCCTGTACCCTCATAGGCACCTAAGTGCTTGGGTGAAGCTTTATAGGTAACTCACAAGGACTTGGAAATTTCCTTTGGTTGCACTTAAGGCACTTACATCTTTTAGTTCTGTATTCAGCACCTAATGGACATAATTGAGCAATTTATGAAGACACTCACATAAATAGCCTGTAGAACAGGGTTTATATAACAGAGATTAATGCCAAATCCCAAATGATTCTCCTATAAACACAAGGAAAAAAACACTTTCGAAAGAGAAGAGAGGTTGAATTTTATTTCAAGCTGCTTCAAACCTCAACTCTTTTTAATACAGTTGACAGCAGATTCCACTGGAAAAAAAGTCCTGGATCTCAGCAAGGTATTGTTCCCATGTGCTGAAAGACAAGATGGTAGGGAAGAAGACCATCCTGAATGAACAGAGAGCTTTGGCTTGAACTCAGAGAAAAACACAGAGAGAGGATCACCTTTGAAAGAAGGGGCAGGCAACTTGGGAGTACCACAAGGAACAAAAGGAAGGTTAAGGAGAATCTCCATCCTTTATTGGATGCAGAGAGAATCACAGTGGCAAAGGATGACGAAAAGGTTGATGTCTTTCTCTCAGTCTTTAAGGGAAAGGTGGGTTATTATCAGGGTATGAAGCCCCCTGAGCTGGAAAACAAGAAGGGGGGCAGAAAGAAATCCCCACATTCCGAGAGGAAATGGTCAGTGACCTGCTACAACCCTTAGACATACACAAGCCTAAAAAGCTGAACAGATCCATCCAGTGGTATTGAGGGAGCTGGTGAAAGTGTTCAACAAGCCACTTTTTGTCATTTATCAGCAGTACTGGATAACTGGGAGGTTCCAGTTAACTGGAAATTGGCAAATGTGACCCCCATCTACAAGACAGATTGTAAGATGGATCCAGGGAACTACAGGCCTGTCAACCTGACCTTGGTACTGGGAAAGGTCATGGAGCAGATCACAATCAGGCCCTTGTACAGCACATGCAGGACAGCCTGAGGATCAAGCCCAGCCAGTAAGGGTTTGTGAAATCCAGCTCCTGCTTGATCAACCTGGTCTCCTTCTGGGACAAGGTAACCTGTCTACTGGATGAGGGGAAGGCTGTGGATGTTGTCTACCTGGCCTCCATTAAAGCCTTTGACTGTCCCCCCTGCTCACCAGGAGATATTGTCTTCACATGGCTTGGATAGCTGTGCTACTAGCTGGGTTGAAAGCTGTCTGTAGTGCAGGGCCTGGAGAGTGTTGGTGAATGGATCTACATCCAACTGGTGGCCAGTCAACAGTGGGGTTCCCCGGGGCTCAGTGGTGGGGCTAGTCCTACTTAGATCTTTATCAACAACTTTGATGAACAGTTGACTGAGTCAATTTGTAGGTGACAGCAAGTCAAGTGGGAGAGTTGATCTGATAGTGGGCGGGAGGGCTCTGAAGAGGGATCTGGACAGGCTGGATTGATGGGCTGAGGCCAATAGTATGAGATTCTTAAGGTGAAGTGCTTAAGGTGATCCTGCCTTTGGGTCACAACGACCCCATTCAGTGCTACAGACTTGGGGCAGACAGGCTGGAAAGCTGCCTGATAGGAAAGTGCTGCCTGATAGGAAAGTGGCGTGCTGGTCAACAGTAACTGAACATGAGCCAGCGTGTGCCCAGGTGACCAAGAAGGCCAGTGGTATCCTAGCCTGTATCAGAAATGTGGCCAGCAGGACTACAGAAGACACTGTCCCTCCATACTAGCGAGGCCACACCTCAAATCCTGTTTCCAATTTAGAGCCCCTCATAACAAGACAGACATTGAGGTGCTGGAACAAGTCCAGGGAAGGGCAATGAGCCAGTGAAGGGTCTGAAGAACAAGTCTGATGAAGAGTGCCTGAGTGAGCTGGGGTTGTTTAGCCTGGGGATGCTCAGGTCTCAAATTGCACCAAGGGAGGTTTAGATTAGATATTAGGAAGAATTTCTTTGCTGAAAGGATGGTCAGGCTTTGGAACAGGCTGCCCAATAAATGGTGGAATCATAATCCTTGGAAATGTTCGAAATTCATGTGGATTTGGGAGGCATGGTTTAGTGGTGAACATGATGGTGTTAGGTAAACAATTGATCTTAGAGTGTTTTCCAGCCTTCACTGTTCTAGACTTCTATGATTCAGAGCCCCATTTTGTTGTAAGTCAAATAAGAGAGGAAGAAAACTAGCTTGGCTGAACAGGTAACTCCTCTTGGGACTCAACAGGAAAAGGAAATTTTATGATTGACGGAAAAATTTAGGCATCACAGAAAGATTACAGAGATGTGGTTCACATATCCAGAAAGAAAGGAAAAGAAGGCCAAAGCTCAGATGGAGTTGAAACAGGCAAGAAGAAAATCTTTTTTAGATGTGTTAATAGCAAGAGGAAGTCCAAGAAAGCCATTTGGCCACTATGTGCTGGAGGTCATTAGGGAACATGAAAGAGTGGAAATATCCAGTGAGGCTTTTTGCCTTACACTGATAGACCTTGGGCTGTACATTCGTTCCTTCGAGTTCAGCATTGGTGCAGCCTCACCCTGAGTCCTGTTACGCAGTTCTGGTCCCCACAATGTGAGAAGGATGTGAAGGTCTTTGAACTGTCCAGAGAAGAATAGCAGAGCTGGTGGAAGGGCTGGAAGGCACATCCTGTGAGGAATGGCTGAGGGCTCTGGGTTTGTCTAGTTTGGAGAGAAGGAGGCTGAGGGGTGACCTCATTGCTCTGTACAGCTTCCTTAGGGGGGATGTGGAGGGGGATGTACTGATCTCTTCTCCCTGGGATTCAGCAACTGGATGACTGGGAATTGTGCAAAGTTGTGACAGAGAAGGGTTAGTCTGGACATTAGGAATTGTTTCTTTGCCAAAAGGGTGATCAAACAATGGAACAGGATTTCTGGAGAGGTGGTTGATGCTTAAAGCCTGTCAGTGTTTGAGAGCTATTTGGACAATACCTTTAATATTATGCTGTAACTTTTGTTCAGCCCTGAAGTAGCCAGGCGGTTGGACTAGATGGTTCTAAATGAACTATTCTGTTCCATTCAGAGAACACATCTCATTTAGTGTGCGATAGATGTAAAATATGAACATCAGGGAAGTAACCAAACTAGTCTTTTAAAAATATTTACATCTCAAAAGCATCAGTATTTTTAAAGCTTAATTGACTGTGTATGCTAATGCAGTGAAGTGAAAAGGAATGGGTGAGTGTCAGCCCTCCTGAGCATGCCTTCCATTTCTCTCCATCAGTCATTTCATAATGCCTGTATCCTGTGTTTGGCATCATATTGGGAAGCCACAGCATCCCAGGGCTGGTGCAGCAGTACATGAGACTGGCTCCAAAATGGAAGAAAAACCTGCATAAAACTCCAACTAGTTAAAAATATTTAAAGGCCTGAAAGGAGAATTATAATAATCCGATTTTCTAACAAAATTTTCTCTTCAATAAGTTGTTCATCCCTGTAACTTGTGCTTAATCACAAAATATTTCAGAAAGGTGATAATTTGATATCAGAATTTCAGGTGATAAAAATTTGCTACGTCTGAAAAAGTTGTTCAAGTGGTGAATTACTAATAAAACAAAAATAACTGCATTTTAAAAATCATAATTGAATTTAAAGAGTTGTCCATTATTAATTTCCCTGGCTTTATTATCCAATAATTAGGATTCTGTGGCTTGTCCTGATAAAATGCAGGGTCACTCACTGCAAGAAAACTTATATGCATGTAGACACATTGAGGATAATGAAGACTTTCTCAAACTTTTTTAGATAAATGTAGCACATGGAGTGTCTTAGCTTTCTTTCAATAGACAAGTTTTCTATTCTGAAAGTTTTCCATGGCTCTTTCTAAAATCCTTTCCAATGTCTTAATGTTCCCTTTTCAAGCAGAGTTGCCAGTATTATTCTCTATGCACAATGAAGAGCTCATACCATGGCTGTATTCTGTATGGTAATTGTCTATACATCTATGAAGACTCTTTTGTAGATGTATAGACTGAAAAGCTCATGTTTATTTGATTATTTGTGGTAAGCCATTCCAATGTAATGCACTATATGATACAATCTCTCATCTAGTAATCACAGTCTTTTCTTGTACATTGCGTGACCTTGCATTTGGCAATGTTAAGCCTCATGTTGATCAAATGAGCCAACTTCACTCTATGAATCAGATCAGCCTGGTTTGTAACTGACCTATGGCCATTATAACTTCTCTCTCCACCAGTTTTTGTACTATCTGCACATTTTACAAGCAATGCTTCCATATTTTATTCCAGTTCATTTACAAAGGTATTGAAGATCAGTGGGGTGAGGACAGATTCCTGAATACTTGAACTAGAAGCAACCTCAACAGAAAGATGAGTCTTCATTTACGAGTTACATTTTGTGGTCTATTGGTTAGCCAAATTTTAATCCCTTTAATATAGGGATTATTGTATTTTGTGATTGCATTGATTTTCTGCATGCTTTTTTTCCCTCCCCTATTACACTGTGGACCCAATTCAAATATCACACAGAAGTCTATTCCTCAGCACATTACCAGTATTGACTGAGTGTTAGGTTTTTAACAAGACTACTTTTAAAAAGTATTATATTGGATAATTAGAAAGGTAGTAGGAGAACATACACCATGTTTCTCATACTTACTTAGGTGTCTGCTTGTGGGGTTTTCTCAGTTTTCTTCCAGCTCTTTGGTGGTTGCTCATTTTGTTTTTGATCTAGAGACTACTTTTTGTATTCTAAAAGAGACTGACAGGCCTCTTTCTGAAACTCTACAGTCATTCTTATTAATTATGCAAAAGCTCTTATCTTCACTTTTTGTATTCCGTATCAATACTCCCACACATTTACTCTGAATCAATATCAAATAAAACCCTGAATTATTAAGCTGGGGGAGCAAGTGGGAAGAAAAAGCAGAATATTTTTTATAGTTTTGAGAAACCTATCTTTTGACTTTTGATACATAGATTTTATAAAACACTAAATTCTTGTTACTGCAAGCTACTAAGAAAGTCATGTTCTTAGGTGGCAAACAATGTACCTAACACCTTCAGTAATCTTGTGCAGCTTTTTCTCCATCAGTCTTCTCTATCTACAAATTCTAAATGTTTTCCACTACACCACGATTTCTATAAAAATGAATACCAATATATATGAGATCCTATCCAATTCCGTAATTCAGACAGATATTGTTAGAGTACTTAACTTTTTAAACATTATAACAGTCTAACTTTTTAAACTTCTTAGGACTTTTCAAGTTTTTAAATAAACATTATTAAGAAACTCAAAACTCTAACATATACCACAATAACTGTAGTATGATACATCAATCTGCTTTTTTTTCTGAATGCAGGGAAAAAATATTTACTGAACCCTTGCTCCTTCTAAGCCTCATGAGTAATTTTCTCTTGCATTTCTCTTGTATTATGCTTCTTCCACTCTTGAATTTCCCTGGATTTTATAGATTTTTATGAATGACTTAATATCTTCTGTATTACTGGTCATACATTGCCAGCAGATACATTGGTTTTCTATGTTGATTGTTCACTTTTGCCACCTTTCTGGCTTGTCCTCAGTATTTTTGAGATCCCACTGAATATCTGCAAAAGGAATTTAAAGAAGTCATTCAGAGTATATGAAGTTAAGTAAATACACAAATTTTTACAAGGAGAGGGCCTTAATCTTGATTCAGTCTTTTTGTGCAATCACCTAAAAATGCTAACAAGTGTTGAAATTAAGGTATTTCCATAAACAACAGTAATATTATTCTACTTTGGCTCTCTTCACTGCTGTCTCAAGATGCAAAATTGGTATATCTTTACATAAACTGGAAGATGGACAACTAAATATTTTTATTATCACCAGATAATAGGAACATAGCTACTCTTTTCTCCCACCCTCTAGAGCAAACTATTTCATTAAATATTTCAAGCAGATTCTAGGCAGTTAGAAACTCTTTCATGCGAATACAAAAATTGGAACAGCTTAACATATTTGCCGCAAATTCCACTTCCACTTTACTTTAAAAAATATTAAATATTTTAGGCACAATGGCCTCCATACACATGTTATTGTCTGTGTACAAACAGGAAGAAAGAAGAGTTTGATATACTCTATACGTCTATGCTGAAATACTTTCACTGTACGTATTTGTGACCTTTTATCAGAAGTACTGTGGGGGTTTGGAGGGTTTAGAGGAGGGGATTTTTATTTTTCTTTCTAGTGCTGGTTCTTGTTATGTTCATTACATGTTGGATAACTCCACATGTTATACAGAAATCCACTTTTTCATTTTTGTTTATGAAGAGTGAGTTAGGATTTAGGAAGGGCAATTTAATGCTTCTGCTAAAAAGTAGGTAAAGAATTAATTTGAATCCATGGAAAAACACACAACTACTCCTTGTAAGACATTTGCACTTACAGTAATGTTATAATATGAAGTTACAGAATCAAATTTACATTAAAGAAATTGAATATAACTCTGCTGATGTCTGTGTAACAGCTCTGAATCACACCAGTTCAGAAGTATGCTTTCTAATGTACTTAAATGTATTTTATTTGGTTATGATTTATTCATCAAAATTTGGCCTGGGAGTTTTCAAAAATGTGGTGAAAAATTCTGACTAAAAAATGTCAAAATGTTTAATTTAGTACCTGCAGGTAAGAAGATTTGGTTCTTTTAAAAGTTAGGCTTGTGAGAAAGGTAGGCACAAGTTTTTCCTTGGTGCTTGGATGACCTATTCATCTGTTGGCCTGTTGGGTGGCAAGGATGGTTTTCAGGAAATCAGAAAAGGTTTTAAACCTATCTCATCCTGCACCAGGGAATGGTTTTGGATCAAAGTCTTTTCTACCTCAGGAGGCTATGACATACCTGGGTACTAGATATTTGATGCAGGTTTACTGCAATATTTTCATTGCAGGTGTTCCAATTTAGGGGAAAAAAATAACTTTAAGCTTGGCAGCTGAGGACCTGGAACTGAAGAGATGCAGCTTCCAGGTCAATGCTACTGTTGAGATTTAACTTATTCTGTGATGGGATTCTCTCAGCATGTCCTTTTGAGGCTGTATTATGACCTACTGATGCCTACAGCTAAGTCACAAAACTAGTTCCAATATTTCTCTCTGTTGTAACAATCATCCTCTCAAATAGAGGTCTGATAAACACAGAGGAAAGATGTCACCGTAGTGGTCTACAAACATTTTTCAAATTGCTGCAAAATGGAGCAGCATTGAAAATTCAGTAATGATTTTTCTATTTTCTCTAGCCTTGGTGGAAAAGGTATGCTGTGAACACAGCAGCTTCTAAAGCTGTTTATGACAGAGGTGTAAACCTCTCTGTTCTATCCCATACACATCAAATTTCAAATAAAAGCAAACCTGAATTTGAAAAAAGACCAGAAATAACCCCCCAAATTTATATTAGTAAGTACACTTTAATCAATTTAAGTATCTATACCCAGAGTCAATGAATCAGAAATAAAAGATGAAAACACTTTATTTCATACTTTACCTCCAAAGTCCTCTTTTTTTCCCCCTCAGATTACTAAAACCCAATTAAATTTCAGTTCTCAGGGTTGTCCATGAGCCAAATTAGAGAGTCCTTACTTTACTTATTACTTGTGTATCTTATTACCCAGCCGGTTTATGACAGATTAAAATTGTCACTATTCTCTATGTAGAGTTCCCAGCTGCAGCCACATTGCAATTGTTTTAACTTCTAGACAAAATATATGATCTTCACAAACAAACATAAACAAAGAATTAGACCTCTATTCTACCAGCTGCTTTAGAATTGCTCAAAGAAAGGAAAGGCGGAAGCAGACAGAAATCCTCTACATTTTGTCTTGGGGTGATTTTATGATAATACTGTATTTCCCTACAATCTGTTTACTGCTCAGAAATGGGTCCTGTAGCTTTAAGCTGGGTCCAGGAGAGGAGGGAGAGAAGCTGAGCGAATTCTTCAGCGTGGTTTGTGTTCAAGGACTCACACACTCCCCCGCGTTCTCACCGCTGCAGAGCCGAGGGAGCACCTCCCTGCTTTTAGCCAGCCTGTTAGCTGAGGCAAGGAATATTCCCCTACTGGCATACCAAAATCCTCTGGAACTTCTTCTTGTGGAACTGTTCAGCTGAGCTGTGATCCGAGAACCAGACCATCGGACCCCAAGGACTGGCAGGGAGGCCCTGGGGATGCTGCATCCTGGCCTTGAGCCGCAGGAGGGGCTGAGCCAGCTACAGAGGGAACTTTAAACACACGGGCTTTCTCCGCATCGAGGAGTTTAATATTTTAGCAGTTATTCATTTTTCCTGTGCCTTGGTGGCACTCTGCTTGTTAAACAAGTAGTTTTTTTCACTTTCATCCCAGAAATTCCTCTCATATTGGTGGGGGAGCGAGTGCTAAAACCTGTCTTGTGGGGAGGAGATGTTTCTTCCAGAGCATGTTCCCCTAAACTTGTCTCAGTCCGAGACATATTTGAACTAAATAAATAACTGAAGCCTTTGAAATGTGATGTATACTGGGAGCATTGGCTGCCCAGTGTTTTGTAAGCTATTCTGAAAGAAAGTCACCTGTTCACTACTTTTGTTACAGGCTGAGGACAACTAGAGTTGTTAAATGTCTGCTTTGTGAGCAACTTGCCACTTTGCCTGCTAATTACTTTAATAATACACCAGTGTTTTAAATATTTTAGATTGTTTCTAATTTAGAAAGTGAGTACAATTAAATAATTAATGAAGCATTATAGGTGATAAAAGCAAGAGATATTGAAATAGCATTCCGCTGGCCAAACAATAAGTTTTCTTATTGAAAAGGGTATTTTCAGGTTTGAATGTTAAGACAACCTCATCACTTTTTTTTTCTTTCAAATACTTTAGTATATTCAAAACAAACAGGAAGGAAATAATTGAAGTCATTACAAAGGATTACAGCAGAGGAGACTAGAAAGTACATTGGAAATATGTTGGAAATTTCCAAGAAATCATATCTGTTAATTTTGAAATTAATTATGAACACATGATAGTGAATTCAGAATAAAATATTTATGTTTGGAGAGTGAATAAGGAACAACACATTATCATCTGAAATTCCTATTAGTCCTTCCTTTTGAATTTGGCTGGGAATACTGCTGTCAGAAATGGCAGAATTAGGTCCTTGGAGGTCAGTACTGCAATGCATGTGTGTACGGTATTACAGTAGAAAAACTCTTTCTGAAAGATGAACAGTATGCTAGTGACACAATATCCATAGACAATTTCAAATTATTTAATGATTGAGATACTGATTCTAGATTCAAAATAAAATCAGTTTGAAATTGAAATACATTTTTCACCAGCATCAAAGCTTTTGCCAGGCTATTGAATACTGGCAAGTTTCCGGAAAACCTTCCCATTTTGTTATATAAGCCCCCTGTAGAAAATTTGATTAAATGGTAAGTCAGATGATCTCTTTTATCTTAATTTTCCATTGTTTAAAGAAGTGAGCACTACTGTGTATCCTCCAGAAGCCTTGGTTATGAACATTTAAGTATGAAAATTATAGAAGTTCTACTGTTAGTTAGATAACACTGATGACAAAGATGAATTTCTGACTTTATGGCTATTAAAATATATGTATTAATAATGTAGCATTGTGAATACCTTATTGAAAAGATTTAGCCTTTGGGAGAGAAAATGGTTCTAGTCCCTGAGTCTTAATACCTCAGAATACAATAGTAAGTTAAAGAGGTCTGGTTAAAGTGATGTGAAAAAACTGTAAGATTCCTATTTCTACTTGATCAATCAGTGTGAAAAGAAATTTTCATTTTAATTTTGAAAATCTTATATCTTGACTACACTTGTGCAGGAGAAGTAGCTTCATGGCACTTTGTAATATATCTGTGTTTCTGTACGTGAGAACATAATTATGGGTAGGACAGCACACAATGCTCCAGTGACTATCTTAATAATTTTAATTACAGAAAGGTTTTTTTGAAATTTGGAAGGAAGAAGTGTATGCTACTGACTAGGAAACATTCAACATATAAAGAACATCAAAATATGTCTGACTCTGATTTTGATGGAACCTGACAGAGTCTCAAGCTTTAGCAGCTGTTGACACACCAAAATACATTTTGGCTTCATCACTTCAAGAGGAAATTCTTTATCTCTGGTAAAATATCTTAGTCATTTTGGAATCAGTGGAAAAATGACAATTTCAAATAACCAGGAATCTATTCTGAACTTCCAAGCTACAAGCCAGCATTCCAGAAGCTAATGACAATATGTAGATACGTCATTCACAGAACCCAAATATCAGAGAGAAATTATTATTCTCTTCAATCCTTAATAGACTATACCAGGAGTACTGCATCCAAATATATGAAAAATGTTGAAAAACTGGAAAGTCCAAAGGAGGGCAACCAAGATGGTTAGGAAGCTGAAGCACAAAACATGAAAGAAGAGGCTTAGGAAGCTGAGTACATGTCGATCCAAGAGGAGAAAGCTAAGGCTATCAATTTGCCATCATCAGCTAAAATAAGAAGTTATGGTGAAAATGGAGCCACGTCTCCAGCAGAAGGTCAAAAGATAATGGTAACAACTTGCAGCAAGAGAAATTCCAGCCAATCATATAGGAAAGATCTTCACAATGAGGGTGGTAACACATTGGGACAGGCTGACAAGAGAACTTCTAAAATCTCCATCTTTGCACATATTCACAACTCTCCTGGACAAGGTCTTGAGTAAATTCATTTAAATTTAAGGTAACTCTGCTGTGAGAAGGGAATGAAACTAGATAATTACTAGAAGTCCTTTCAAATCAAAATCATTCTGTGATGCTACAATTCTATTAATTTTGATTTTCAGTTAGAATTTGTAAAATATTTTTGCTGTATCAGTGGTACATGGGTTATAGAAGCTAATTTCTGCAAGCTTAGTTTTACATTTTGAAAAAAAAAAAGTATACTGAAATATGCAGCAGAATGTTTCTACTGCTAGATAAAACGGAAATTTACCAAAAGAAGATGAAAACTAAAAGAAAAATAATGCTGAATTTGGTGGGATTTTTTCTTTCTAAATTTCGGTTGAGTAACACTGCGGGAGGTGTTGGATTATTGTCAAGAATAAGCAGACATAAATGGAACAGAATGAGGAAAAGAATATAATTCAATTTTTTGGTGAAAGTAATCCCCTTGGTTTCTTTGGTAAACTGCAATGTTGGAAAAGTATTCTTAAGAAACAAAGTGGAAACTGATTTACACTTGGAACACACAAACCAGAAAGGCTCTTGGTTTTTATATGCTCATTGAGAGATGAATAACTATTTCTTTCTATCATGGTGGATGTCTGTTAAAGCAGAAGAATTTCTAAAGAATGAGATGAAGACAAGGTTCTTACATCTGGGAGATAGCCAAATTAACTGAACTAGATTCAGTGAATTTATTTTGGATTTTTAAGGGTATAATTAAGGACAGAATTTGATACTTTGTGTGTCATATTAGTCAATGAAGCTACATTTCTATTTTTAGTCTGAAATCGAGAAAAACTTTTCAAAATAATGTCAAAACAGTGCATAGCAGGTAGCATCAAACCACCTGAACAAACAATTGGAGATGTGTCTTAACCTCAAGGATCTTTCCCAGGCTGCACAGGAGATATGTTACTTCTCCTTTATAGTTCATATATAAGACTTAAGACACTGTAAAACTGGAGCATCAGAGATCAAATCAGGCTTTCTTAGAAGTCAGATAAATTTTTAAAGGGAAAGGTGCACATATTTACACATATGCAAAATTATCACAAGGCAGTTCTTTCAAGAATACAGCAACATTTTAGTTAGAGTTTAACATCAGAAGTCTGGGGTCTGGTTTCCACAGCAACTCTGTGGAAACACTTTAACAGTGTTATTACAGATCGAGGGATGTAGACCATTGCTAAATGAAAGACAATCCTGTTTTCCTGAAAACTTTATTCAAAAATGGCTAATAATTCATACCATTCTTGTCCATATTTTGTCCCTTTCCCTGAAGAATGAAGAACTTTTTTTCTTTTAAGTCTCTCTGCATCTACTTCTGTGTTGTTCTTCAAATATTTTATGGAGAAAACTCAAAAAAAAACCCCAAAAAACCAAAAGGTGGATTTTTTTCCCACTTGAGAATATGAATGAGTTATTTTAGAGCCCAATTCTGGGACTAGTGCTGAAGGCTTTCTTTACAGAAAGGAACCACTCTTTTTTCTATCCAGTTCCCAGGATAAAAGACCTAGAAGATTATGTCTCCTATTATTTCCTAACCTTTCTAATCTGACTACCTTCTTCCTGAAGAGACACCAGAGAAGCCTATGATCTCCAAAGAGTAACAGGATAGCTCACACATGGCCCTCAAAGAGAAGAAATTGCAAAAGATGAAAGACAAGCTCTCAAAGTTAAAAAGCTTTGTCCCTGCTTTGCAACTCATTTTCTGAAGTTCTTAAGCAGCACTGATGCCAGGCATGAAGAGAAAAAGGAGGGATGTTTTATCCCTTTCTAACTCAGCTTTTTTGAGTGGAAGTTAGCCAGGGAGACCACTAAGTGATAAAACTATCAATTTTAATCCTGATACAGCCACCATTTTACCATTGTCTCACCACTCGAGATATGAATAAATTTTAACTGGCAAGGAGTCTGATCCAGACCACAGAACTGCAGCCAAGCTCCTTGTTCACTTAGTTCCAAACTCAGGACTTGGCCAGGGTGTTTAATATTGGAATGAAAACCTGCAGAGCAAAATGTTTTACGAAGTTACACAGATCCACACTGCTGAAGTCCAGCCACTGCTCTATGGTCCAGTGTTCAGGACAGGAAGTGGGACTGCAGGCTGAAGCCAAACACCAATTGGCAGCCAGAAGGAAATGGATCTAGGAAAATAATGCCTTTTTCAACACTAAGAGGAGAAAAATATTGAACCTTTAAAATTACTTCTTTAAGTTAAAGGTGTTAAATACCTTCAATACCATGAAGAAGGAAAGTTGAAAAAAAAATAGGAAATTAATATTATTTTTCTTCAGGAAGTGTATCAGAAAAAAACAGATATTCTTTAGGGAACAGAAAAAGGAATTGATTAACAAAGGAAATTATTCTTTGAAGAGCCTAAGGAACATTGACATGAAATGAAAAGCCTATAAAAGTCTGTTGTGGTGCATGAGGTAGTGGCCACAGCAGCAGAACATTTGGAGAACTGATGGACAGGCCTCCAGAACACCAAGGTCTAATCCTCACCCCTTGGTTACAGCAAGTTCCCATGTGCCTAGTGGTTCTAAAGTTTAGATGTTTTAAGTTTATTGGTTCAGGAGTTCTCCACCCAGTTTTATGTATAAGTTCATGTTAATGTATTTCCCCTAGTTTCTTATGTATTAGTTCTGGAAAGTTCTCCCTTCTTCGATGCCCCATTGGTCTACTCATGTAATTCCCTCCCTTAAGTTATTCCTATTGGATATTCCTGTGTTGCCTCCTCCTCCTCAGTCGATCTCCATTGGTTGTTTCCCTTTGTTCCACCCCCATATAAAACACTGCATGCTGTCTCGCTCCCTTGTCTTTTGTCCCTGGGTCCTCTACCTGCAGTAAACCAGCTGGAACGCATACAAAAGACTCCTCTCTCATCTTTTGCCTCTGCCGACGCTTTTACACCACCTTTGTTTGGGGCTTGCTCCTTGCGAAGGAGCCAGCTTTTGCTGCTGCAGCTGACATCTTTCCCTCCTTGCTGCAGCTGACTGCTGCCTGCTGCAGCTGACACCAAGGATGTCTGCAGCTGGATGCTGTGCTGCCTTGGGCAACCCCAACAGTGTCAAAAGTTGAGTGGAGTTAGTCTGAAAAGAATCTCAAACTGGATACGCAAAAATATATCCCTTCATTCTGGTTTCCCTGACTCTTCATAGCCTGAAACGAAATCAATAGTTTAATTCTGTTTCTGTAAAAAATTGCAGCACTGAAAGAAAAAAAGGTTAGGACACAGTATGAAAAGACAAGTTGCCCAAATGGAGTGGTAACAAAAATTTTAAAACTATGATAGATTCAGGGGCTTGATGAGCTGTTCTGCATGCCAGAACACTGAAAGAACAGGCAGATAAGAAGATGAAGCTTTAGTAATGAGCACTGCATTTTTTAACAGGGTCACAATCTTGATAATTTAATGAATTTATTAAACACTGAACCAATTAATGGAAACAGACAATTGGAAACCACTGCGGCAGTCTGCCTAGCACAAAACAAAGTGCAGTGCTGGGTGCGTAGCCACAAACAGATGCAGCCAGAGGCACACCCACAGCCTATGGGCGACATATTTTATACCCCCAAACCTCGCCTTTAGACCATCCATTCCTCTGCCCACCAAAGTCTTTGGGATTGGCTCGTTGATGTCTTGGGTATCTTGATTGGCTCCTTTCTGTTGGTTCGATGTCTTCTGTTGGTCCACCATCCATCCAATGCTGTTCCTTGTCTTATCCCTTTAAGTTAATTCCTCATTGAACACCCGCCCCTTAGGTTACTTCATTGGGTTCTGTAAAGTTCTACATTCAATCCTATGTGGTAAACTCAGCAACTCATTGTAATAATAAAACATTTAAAACGTTGAATCCCTGAACTCATTTATGAGCAAACAATTAAGATTAACTATAACAACCACGTCCACTTACAACTTTAAACAAACCATCCTAATTATAATCAACTCTTTCCCTCCCACTGATTAATTCTTTATTGAATGCGAAAACTACATCCCAAAATTCATTTATAACACCTACTGAGTGCAAGCAAAATAAAACATAGCAAATATTCTCACAGGGAGAACAGGTGATCCAGGCAAGTACAGTCCAATTACCCTGATTTCAGTGCTTGTTTTCTAGTTTGAATGGGCCTAAGAACAAATTCTGAAGCAAGGAGTAAAGGCAAAAGTGAAGTTCTGTTACTTATTAAGAATATCTAAATACTCTTTTATATTATATAGTGAAGAATATTAAACAGATAAAATTACATGTTTTACATATAAAAAGGTGAAGGATATAGGTTTCACAGAATAGTTAAGCACATGAAAATACATATATATAAAACAGAGAAAGAGAGGTCTGAATATCTGAGTTCCTGATCCTACAGGGCAAGATGAATGCATAAATTGTGAAAATCTCATTATTGTAACCACAAAGTAGAAAATTCTAGGAAATTTCAAAAAGTGAATTTTGATAAGAAATGGAAATTTAAAAATAGACATTCCTAAAATAAAGTATAGATAATGTACCTGAGGAATATTAATGACACCCTTGGGATTAGGTAATTTGCTGCACATAAAGGACCTTTGTTAATACTAGTCACCAAAAGATATGTAAATTTCACACGGAGCCCTACATTAACCATTCCATGAATAAACCCTGGAGCTAAATAAACACTAAATAAATGATAATCTTTGAATAATCCAGGTTGTGTTTCAGTCAGTGGGAATGGTCTTTATGGAGCTTCAAGAATCACCTACCCACCAAATGACTGGAGGTTTTCTAAGTACTCTGAAATCACCTTTAAAATAGGCCACACTCAGAAAGGTAAAAACCAAAATAATTTTAAAAGTCATTAATCAGCTTCAGACACAAATCACAAAGCTTAAGGAATTTGTGGTCAGAACTAAGAGAATATGCATGTGTCTGTTATCTGAAATAAATCCAAGGTTTTTATTCACTCTGAAGTATCTAGCTGCCTCTCCACAGGTGTATAAGCTGATGATCCAGCTCTCAAGCACACTCCAATAGTTAGTGTTCATTCATGAAGGGGAATCTAATTGTAAGAGGTTTCTTTTATACCCTTAAAACTTTGTGGAGTATTCAGATTCAAATCTGCCAATACTCATAGACTTTCTTAATGATACTGAATCAAAAGGCAATTTAGACACTTTTTGATTCCTAATGATTGGCTGTCCCCACATTCTCTCAAAATGCTAACAGCAGGCAGCTGTCATCACCTGTGTATGTGGTAATCAATGTCTGCTGGCAGCTACTCTTGGGCACAGTTATATCATGACCAAATCTTAACTGAACCTAAGAAATAATTTTTTGGTCAATATGGCAGCAGGCTCAAATTCCTAAAGATTGCCTAATGCTTTTTCAGTACAATGAAGCTTTTACTTCACACAAATATCCTACTTAATACTCGTAGTTAATATGGTAACAAAACTGAGACTTTTCCAAGTAGTCATTTTTCAACAGACCAAGACAATGAACCACTTGGTAATATCACTAAAACTGGGACAAGTTGTTCAGGTCAACTTCACTTTAATCCTACCTTTTGAGAGATGTAGGAAAGCAAAAAAAGTCTTTTGAGTTTGTTCAAAGAGAAATCATTGAAGAAGACGGCATCTTAGTTATTATATTATTCACTTCTGAAACAGAAGATTATACTATTCATAAATATGTTGCAACAATCTCATCTGTATTAGTCAGAAACACATTCTTCAGACCATATATAGTGGCACAGAGGAAAATGGAATAGATTATCCTAAATGGAAAAAATTTTTAGGACAAATTGCTGGGGAAACAGATGTAAGAGAGAGGTACCAGGCACTGGTAATGACTAAAAAAATGAAATTTTATTACATTTACAATGGGATTTTATAATAATTATACAAAATAACATTCTTTTAGAATGATTTTAGACACTACCATAACCAAAGAGATAATGTCAAAGTCCAGTACAAGGATGATAAACCAGATTTGGTTAAAAGGGGAAGAACAAGTAACAGGAAATGGTGGGCCAACAACCAAACAGAGCCAACATGGAAGGAACAAGGGGATTTTCACCTTTCAGGAGCATGACATTACTTATATAACAATCAAAGGATAATTTGAGCTGGAAAGAACCTCTAAGGGTCATCTAGTCCAACTCCCTTGCTATGAACAGGAACATCAACTCAATCAAATTGCTTGGAGCCCTGCCCATAACCTTGGATGTTTCTAAGGACAGGGCATTTATCACCTCTCTGGGAAACCTGTGACAGTGTTTCACCAGCCTCATGATAAAAAAATTATTGCTTATATTTACTCAGAATCTATCCTCTTTTAGTTTACAGCCATTACCCTTTATCTCATCTCTATAGGACCTAACAAAAACTCTGTCTCTTATCTTATAGGCCCCTTTTAGGTAATGAAAGGAAGTAGTAAGGTCTCCCCAGAGCCTCCTTTTCTCCAGTCTGAACAATTCCAACTGTCTTAGTCCCTGTCATAGGAGAGATGTTCCACCCCTCTGATAATTTCTGCAGCCCTCCTCTGTACCCGCTTCAACAAGTCTGTCTCTTTAATGTGCTGGGCACTCCAGAGCTGGATGCAGCCCTGCAGGTGGGGTCTCACCACGGCAGAGCAGAGGGGCAGAATCCCCTCCCTGGCCCTGCTGCCCGCGCTGCTTTGGATGCAGCCCAGGGCACGTTTGGCTCTCTGGGCTGGGAGTGCACATTGCTGGGTCATGTCCAGCCTCTCATCTCCCAGCACCCACAAATCCTTCTCGGCGGGGCTGTTCTCAATCCCTTAATCCTACAGCCTGTATTGATACCACAGGTTTTACCAACCCAGGTGCAGCATCTCATACTTGTCCTTGTTGAAGCTCATGAGGGTCCCATGGGCCCACTTCTCAAGCTTGTTCGGCTCCCTCTGGATGGCAATCCCATCTCTCAGGCATGTCAGCTGCACCACTCAACATAATGTCTTCATACCCCTGCTAGACCTTCTCTATTACAGCTGGTGATGGGGTCAGGGGCTCTGACCCAGGAAGAGGTGACCGGTCCGGGGAGATGGTCCCGAAAGGAGTCGCCTTCCCAAGGCCCGGTGTCTTCCCTCAGCTGCTGGCAGGAGGGCCCTTGCAGAGACTGTCAGCTCTTTAGTGATATCAGCTCGTGATTCCAGCTCAGCTCTGCAGGGCAGCCTCCAGGCCAAGCCAGACCAGAGAGAGAGACGAGAGGCTCATGTGGCTGGTTCTGCACGAAGGTAGCTTTATTGTTGGTCCCCTCCAGTGAAGGGGAAAGCCAGGGACGAGAACCCTCTCTCTGCACAGGGGCAGAGGGCTAGCTTTTGTAGGGATACAGGGGATGGGTGAAAGCCAATGGGTTACAAAGGATCTGCCTAGGGTCTCCTAAAGGATTGTGGGTCTGTCTTTTCTTGCCGTGACCAAAGAAGTGGTTGCCTTTCCAGGGAGTCCTGCTGGGTGATTACAAAATCTCTTATCTCAGCAGAGATCCCTCCAGGGCAGGGGCTGGGCATACCCCGCACTTCTCCATCTCTAGAATAAGCAAACACATGGGTTATGAAACTTTATAAAAAAACCCCATGTTCTAGTATATACTACATATATAAATATATATTCTGTGTAACAATGGCCATGTGTCCAAACAAACGTACCAATATTTCCAACAAGCCACAAGAGGCATTCCTGGAGCTCCACATGAAGAAAGGAAAATCAAATGCACCATCAATAATTTTGGCTGGAATGGACAGAAAGCAGTGAATAGAATCATAGAATTATAGAATCATTAAGGCTGGAAAAGACTTCCAAGATCATTGAGTCCAGCCGTTGACCGAATATCATCATGTGACCATGGCACTAAGTGACACTTTCCATCATTTTCTGAACATCTCCAGGGATGATGATTTTACCATGTCCCTGGGCAGTCTATTCCAAAGTTTAACAACCCTTTCCATGAAGAATTTCTTCCTTTTGTTAAACCTGAACCTCCCCTGGCGCAACCTGGGTCTATGTCCTCTCATCTTGTCTCTTGCTTCCTGGGAGAAGAGGCTGACCCCACTGGGCTACAGCATGCTTTCAGGCAGTTGTAGAGAGCAATAAGGTCTCCCTCGATCCTCCTTTTCTCCAGGCTAAACTCCATCTCCCCCAGTTGCTTCTCAGAAGATTTGTGCACCAGCTACCTTGCCCTTCACTGGACTTACTCAAGAACCTCAATGTCTTTCCCGTAGTGAGTGAGGGGCCCAGAACTGAACACAGGATTCAAAGTGCAGTGAGGGGCCCAGAACTGAACACAGGATTCAAAGTGCAGCCTCACCAGTGCAGAGTGCAGAGGAACACTGCTGGATACACTGTTTCTGATACAGGCCAGGATACCATTTGCCTTCGTGGTTACCTCGGCACATGCTGGCTCATGTTCAGCTGCTGTTGACCAGCAATGCTAGATCCTTTCCCACATGGCAGTTTTCCAGCCTCTCTGTGCCAAGTCTCTAGCAAATGCGGTTGTGACTGAAGAGCAGGACGTGGCTCTTTGCCTCAAATACTTTAACCATTGGTCTTGGCTGATCAATCCAGCTATTCAGAACCCTTTGCTCAGGCCTCCTACCCTCCAGCAGATCAATACTCTTGCCCAGCTTACTTAAGGTGCCCTTAATCCCCTCATCAAGATCATCAATAAAAATATTTAGCGGGACTGGATGCAACACTGATCCCTGACGGCTGACTGACAACTGCATGCAGCACAATTCATCACCACTATCTGGGCCCAGCCATCCAGCCAGTTTTTAACAGAGCAAAGAGAACATCTGTCCAAGCCATGGGCTACCAGCTCTTTCAGGAGAATTCTGTGGGAAACTGTATTGAAGGCTTCACTGAAGTCCAGGTAGACACCAATCACAGCCTTTCCCTCATCCAGCTGGGCCATAAAATGAGATCAGGCTGGTCAGGCAGGACCTGCCCTTCCTAAATCCCTGCTGTCTGGGCCTGATTCCCAGGTTTTCCAGTATGTGCCATGTTGTCACACTCAAGATAGTATGTTCCATAACCTTTCCCAGCACCGAGGTCAGGCTGTCAGGCCCGTAGTTCCCTGGATCCTCCTTCTGACCCTTATAGGTGGACATCACATTGGCCAACCTCCACTCATCTGGGAACTCTCCAGTTAACCAGCACTGATGATAAATGATGGGCAGTGGCTTGGTAAGCCCCTCTGCCAGCTCCCTCAGCACCCCTGGGTGGATCTTATCCAGCCCTATAGTCATGATTGTCTAAGTGGTAGGTCACTATGTACTTCCTTCTGGATTCTGCTCCCTCTCCCTGTTACCCAGGTCAAGGAGCAGAGGATAACCAGTCTTTCTGTTAAAGACTTAGACAAAGAAGATATTAAGTACCTCACCCTCTTCGTCATCCTTGGTGACAATATACCACACAATGTCCAATAGAGGATGGAGATTTTTCTTGGCCCTTGTTTTGTTCTTAATATGTTTATAAAAACACCTTTTGTTTTTGGTGTATCTATAAAAGCACATTTTATTATCTTTCACAGTGATTGCCACATGGAGTTCTAGCTGAACTTTTGCCTTTCTAATTTTGTCTCTATATGATCTAACAGCATCATTATACTCCCCTTGATGTCTATCCTTTCTTCCAAAGGTCATAAACTCTCCTTTTCCCCTGAGTCACATCAAAAGCTCCCTATTCACCCAGACTGCTCTTCTTCCCTGCTGGTACATAGGGATGGCCCACTCCTGCACTGTTAATATTTCCTTAAAGTGTTTCCAGTCTTCCTGGCCCCCTTTGTTGTTGAGGACAGTTTCCCAAGGGAATCTCTGAACCAGGCCAAAGTAGCAGGTCAAAGTCCACCCTCCAGAAGCCCAAGGCAGAGGTTTTGTTGACCCCCTTCTTTACTTCATCAAGAATTGAAAACTCTCAATTCATGGTCACTGTGCCCAAGACGGCCTCCGACTACCACATCTCCCACCAGCCCTTCTCTGTTCATAAACAGCAGGTCTAGGTGGGAACAGCCCTGGCAGGCTCACTTACCAGCTGTGTCAGGAAGTTACCTTCCACACAGTCTGATAGGTTTGGGAGAGACACAAGCACAGTTTGCATCCTTTGTCAAGCAACTGCTTTTTTAGGGACCTTAGCGAAAAGCAAACCTTTTTTTAAGGGTGTGAAATTATTGGGTTGAAAGTATGTGGCAGACTCCTTCAATGAAATGGAATAAAGGAAAAATCTGGATATATAGGGACACCACCATATCTTCCAGCACTTCCCAGAGATGAAACAAGAATAGATTTGTATTTTTTTACAGTGACTTAATCACCAGGGCTCCTTTCAAGAATCACAGAAAAAGAAGTACCTAGGTTCTCCATTGTCACCATTCACCAAAGTACTCGGTGCTTACAAATCCCCAACATATATCACAGAAACAGCTGTGCTGACGAATGTCAATGACATCAAAGATATGACATTAAAGGCAATTTTTGGTAGACAACTGCAATTAAAATAATTTCTTTGCTCCCTTCATATTTATGTTGGAAGAGGTCTCTGAGATCATTGGGTCCAACCACTGACTGATCAGAACAATGTTAACTAGACCAATAGCACTAAGTGCCTTGTCCAGTTGTTTCTTGCACAACTCCAGGGATTGTGATTCCACCACCCTCCTGGGCAGTCCATTCCAACCTTTAGCAACCTTTTCCAAGAAGAAATTCCTCCTGATGCCCAGCCTGAACCTCCCCTGGCTCAACTTGAGTCTATGTCCTCTTGTCCTGTCACTAGTTGCCTGAACGTGGTAATTTTGAAATGTGGTTCTGGATTCTTCATATGTGTTCTCATTTGAAATAAAAATATCTGAAAGATAAAGTATGTGGCCCTGCTAGGTTATCCTTTGTCTTATCTTTATTTTAGGTACTTATAACTACTAAAAGTTGCCTTAATTTTGAACAGTTCAATATTGTGATAGATTTTCAGCTTATGCAAGTTGATGTGCAAACTTTTCAACCAACATATGGTAACATATCAAAACTGCACCTCCGTATTAGAAAACCAGGCAATTTTGTAGTGTTAATTCCTTTCAAGTACTTTTTAAAGGATTGGAGGAAAAAAGACTTTGGAGAAGAACATGGAGGACAGAACTTTAGTAATAAAAATAAGAAAATAGAAACAAAAAGGAAAATAAAAAAAAAATTTTCCAAAAGAGATTTTGTGGCTTTTGGCATTGATAATGATTTCTGTGGAAAGACAATATTTTCATGTGTGTTTAATCCTATGCCAAGGCAGCTGCTGGTGCAGTAGCTATCTGAAACAAATTAGAGGGCAGTTAAACTGAGATTTTCCACAATCAAGAACAAAGTGGGACCAGTTAGTGTGAGGACAGCTTGTTCTTGTTGCTAATGTGTTTAAAATCTTGCTGCACATAATTTGAAACAGTTCTTGAGTGGATGCTGGCTCTTGTTTCCAAGGTCTAGTGCTAAATCAAAACCAAATGGAGAGAGTTGAATTAGAAAATGACAAATTATACATTGACATCTCCTGCTCCGGCTAAAGAGAAGGGCTTTTTTTTTTCATCTTTGATATTGATTTACAAGTTAATTTCCCTCAATATTAAAATATTTAATAGATGACAGCTGGTTGAAATCTAAGGCTTGCAGCCAGCTATCTGCTGAAGGAAAGCTTTCAATAACTATGGTGGCAGATATAACACACTTACAAATTATTTAAAGATGTATTACCTTTACTATTAAAGAAGTAGATGTTTAGAAGATTCAGTGCCTTTTTACTGTCTGACCTGAATTCAGGAGCTCTATTTAATGTAACTTTTCATTTCCCCACAAGGTGAAATACATTGGCTGATTTCCTAGGAATCCAAACAATGGTCAGGTATCAAACCAAAACTGTCACTTTAAAACTCAATTTTATTTTTAAAATTATACCTAGAGAAAAGAAGACAAATAATCATGTTTTTCTTGTTTTTTCTTAGTATCTCATAGGCACCACATGGCATGTGATATGTGTCCTTAGAGAGGTGAGAAATCTAAATTTTTAAATGTCAAAGGGAAAATACTGCTGATTTCAGCTAGACCTAGAGCTCTTTGAATTGCAATAAAAATACTAACTAAATAATCTAAAGATAAATTTTAAAAAATGGCTTTAAAATGTGGATGCTAGCAGGGCCTGACAGAGGAATTTTCCTGTGAAACTTTCTCATAAGAAAGCAGTTAGAGAAATCCAGCTTCTCATAGCTTCTCTGTGAAAGCTTTCGTTCTCATGAGAACTGGATGGACAACAGTTTGAGAGACTGTAAACCATTTCTGCACCTGCAGGTTGTTGTGAGAACAGTAAAATTGTTTTCTGTCTTGTGAGAATAATATTTGGATATGGGTGTCTTACTGCTCAACCTATCACCTTGAGAGGTGATGGGTCAATAGGCCAATCATGTAATTTCTCTTTTGCAAACCATGCTGTAAAGGTTATGGGTGATTAAACGAGGTCACTTCGGCCATACCTTACAACCTGGACTCGTGATTTGCCGTTCTCTGGGGAATAACAGTGACATTAAAATAATTACAATACTGTTTTTGAAAAGAATATGTTGAAAAACTTCATGAATCTTTGGCCTCAGTGAAAAAGTAGTATTTGAATGATAATTGTTTTTCAGTGGTACTTATGTGATACCTGTGTGCTTGGTAGCTTTGGAAGGAAAATATTAGTGTTGAGTACTATATTTTCTTGTGCTTTCTGAAAAAAAAAGTGCTAATATGAGCCTCATTTTTATTAAAAGATAATTGACCTTTTTCCAAGATTCTCTGTAACTTGGTTTGAATTTTAGAGAAATATATAGAAAAAGTGCAGGGATTTTTAAAGTTTATAAAAACCCAAGTCAGATGTCACCGTCATCAAGAAATCAATTAAAAATATGACAGACCCATGCTAATACCATCAGACCTTGCAATTCCCCAAATAAGCATTGGGGTCACTCTTGTTTTATAAACACAAGACTCAATGTAAGTGTCAGCTTGTTCTTAGATGCATGGATGAAACACGGAAGAATTTTTCTTCACTACTTGGAGTCAGATATGATCTTCCAGCTGCATGGTGCAGCAAACCTAAGACTGTAACAAAACCAGAAGGTAACTGCTGGCCTAATCTGACCTAATCCTGCCATACTTCTATCTCCTTGAATCAAAACTGGGCATCTGGGCATAACAGAATATGCATTAAAGAAAGTGAGTCTTGAAGAAAGAGGAAGCAGGTGAGTGAGTAAAAAGAGACAAAGGAATAATGACTAACTGAATAAAAAGTTACAGGTGAGAAATACACACGAAAACAAAAGGTACAGACATTTCACAGGATTAAAAAAAGAAGATTGGGACATGAAAAAAGCATGTGAGGCTAAAAACTAAACCACAATATATGAAATGAAGCTGAGAATTGGATTTATGAGTATAGAGGATAAAATGAAATACTGAATGTAGAATCCAAGAGGGTAACTATGGTTTACCAAACTCTTTGCAAGTCAAATCCAAATTTCAAGTCAAAGACACATTGAAAACTTTAACTACAGGAAGATATGTAAAGAAGTTATAGTAGACCACATACTAGATTGCTCACACAAGCACTGAAGTTATTTATAACAGCTGAGGTTGAAACAATTTTAAAACTGGCAACAGAATTTAAGCTCCTCAACCCATGAGAGAATTTTCAATGTAAATGTAACAATTTCTATTGAGTCGCGTTCATCTCTTTTTACAAGCCTACCTTTGAGAATACACTTCTGACATGTCTTTATGTTAAAATATTCATTTCTGGATGTTACTTTTCGCACATATTTAAAGGACAGATATATTTTTGCACATTTAAAGGTATGCCCTGTAAGGAATTAGTTTGTCAAGCATGATACAGTTATTTCTTTGTAGTATGGTCATGCATCCATTTGTTACAGACTGT
This sequence comes from Corvus cornix cornix, assembly GCF_000738735.6. NCBI lineage: Eukaryota > Metazoa > Chordata > Aves > Passeriformes > Corvidae > Corvus > Corvus cornix. The sequence continues at coordinate 39,185,975 of NC_046357.1, read as the reverse complement.
ATAATATTTTTATTTTAAAGGACATAAGGACACTTCCCCTGCTTCTCACCTACTTCTAAAGCCTTACAGTCAAACCCTCTAATCAAGATCATAATTCCAAGATGAGTGAGCTCATGCATATGTAATATATTGTTCCATTATCTCTAAATATGATTTATGAAAGCAAAGAAAAGAAACAGAAGAAAATAAAGGAAACAAATACCGTGTTGTTATACTTGTATAAGAGGTATAAAGAGTTTGAACAGAATTTACTGCCCTTTTTGTTAGTATTTCCATTAGTTGAAAGTTGTCTATACTTCAAAAGATGCAGGACAGTGAAAAGAGGAAACCATATATTAAAAATTACTCTATAATATCACAGGACATGAGAAAAAAACTTGCTAGGAACATCATATTTGCATTCAGGTTAGAAAAAAACCAACTACATTCAATATAAAAAGTTGTTTTAATAATGACATTCAATTCTATGGCTGTTGATATAGGACAAAGCTTGCTGGGAGTATATTCTCAACACAATCTGGTATAATGCAGACTTGCATGAAAGCTGAACATATGAACAGGGCTGTGTTAGTTAATGGGCCTAACAAATTAATAAATAATCGTGAAGCAAGTGACACTTTAGGGTGTGATATTACATTGGCAGGCAGTCTCTGTCTTACAACAGTATAAATTTGTTCTGGCATAGTTTTAAAGAAATGGACCAAAGCATCAGTTGCTATAAATTGAGAGAATTACAGTGGCTTCCATGCAACTGCATCGATTCATGTCAGCTGAGAATTTAGGTCTACTGTACCCCTGACACTACCGAAACAGGCTTCTTACTCAGAATGATTTAGAAACTCCCAAAGTATTTTAAGTCTGTCCCACTAGAGATAAGACCTAGTTTACTTACTTCTAAGAAGCAGGCCTACACTATTCTAGAAGAAAAAAAGAAATTGAGAGGGGCTCGTTAGATCATACAATACTGCCATGAATATTTAACCTAGACATTAAGATCACAGGCATATCAGGTTTGTGGAATTACAGAGAGGACTATTTCAGTTTAACAGGGATTTTTGTTATGCTTGCCTTCTTTTGCTGTTGAAGTTCATAACAGCAAACAAGCTCAAGCTCAAACTCTGAAATGAGATAAATGCCATAGAACACATTATGATGTACTTTATCCAAATATATATTTGATCCTTTTTCTTTGAAGTCAATATCATTACACAGTGGGTAAAACTGTCCTATTTTAGTTTATACTTTTGTTTTCTAGACTATCAGATTAAAACCTGCTACTCAGGTAAGACAGAAATAAATTATAGAGATATTTCTTTCATTTCCAGGTAAAGCTTGCTTTCATTTTTAATGTCAATTGCAGAGCTAGATGCAGCCATGAACAGTTTTTATTCCACATACCATTTCCATAAATTGCTCAATAGAAAAGACTAAAAATATGCAAAATCTTTTTCCTCGTTATTCCAACTCCAACAGCTTCATCAACAACATTAAATTACTGCCAAAATAATGTTCAGTCTCTTGAAAATGTGGATAGATAGTCCTTTCCCAGACTAATTTAGAGGGCCTGCACCACCAGATACACAAAAAATATTTCCGTTTTGATTACCAAAGTTTACAACATTTTTGATGATATGCCTCACAAGCTGTTCACAAATCTGTTTCTGCATGGCTTTTGCTACACTGATTAATGGAGTAGGCTGAATTCCCTCATACATAGCAAAGTATTTCTACCATAGGAATAATATCACATCACTCTGGAGTACTTAGAATCACTTGAAAAAAATCACAGAAATAATCTCTATTTCCAAATGTTTTGTGGCCAGACCGACAAAGGAAGATGTAAAGTCTTGAAACTATCCTTTATCAAGATAAAAAGAAGACAGTGCTTCAAGCGAAGATGCAGTTCCAAAGAAACCTGCAGGATTGTTCAAGAGCTGAACCTAGGCCGGATTATCTTGCTGAATCCAGGCTTGAATGCTGATGGGAGATCTGACCCAGAAGAATAAGATTAAATGAAAAACTCTACCACACCTGTGCCTGTTCATGACTTACTGCTTATTAATTTCCAATAGATGAAGGAACCTCCCTCTATTTCTACCTACTTCTCTGTTGCTACATTGCTGCTTTTTGTGTCCCCTGTATTTGAGAAGCTTCAATTTTCTCTTTTGGTTCAAACCCACCTATTTAATGGATTTAAAAATATGCTTCTTGAGAGTAACTTCATGGATAGGTTACAAAAAGCACAGTGAAGAAAGAGACATGTAGGAGTTTAATTACCAGTTTAAAGCATAGTAATTAACTGTTGAAAAAGTACAGGTTAGTTGATCTCTAAAGGGACTATTTTTTGAAATTAAGAGTATAGTTGTTACTGTTAAACTTTTGCTATAAAGGAAGGGCAGAGGCTTATGAGAGTTTCAGAAGATGAGTGCCAGGGCACTACTACATCACAGCAGAGTGCGCTACTCTCAGTATTTTCAGAAAAGAAGGTTAAAACAAGTTCCCTTGTCTAAAACTTCTTACTACTCTTTAGGTTAAAAATGTCATCAGATCAGCTGAGGATATTTTCCTTACAGGTCTATACCATAACAATATTCTACATTTCTTGGAAAAACCATAAGTCAAATGGATGCAGCTCCTCAGGTGCCTCTAAAATGTTATGTGCTCTTTTCGAAAAATAATACAAGTATAGTGAATATAGTGAATTTTTTGTTGCCTGGGCATCTCCAGAGAGATGTCCATATGAATGAAAAGTGACCCTACTGAAGCACTGCTGAGCATGTCGTACTTAAAATACTAGAAATTGGTGTTCACTTTTTATGTGCAACATTTTTCAAGCTTAATAATGAGGAAGAATAAGTTTAGTATTTCTGATGGTAAGAAATTGTTTCTCTCCTACTTCACCCCCACCCCCATCCCCAGCACACCTGGTATCTTTTGAGGGTGGAGGGGAAAAAAAGACTCTTAAAATAACAGCTTTTTAAACTTTTGACATGTCTAACAAAGAGGAAATGTAAAGATTCCATTTTATGCTACTGCCTGCTGCTTAACTAGAGTCATAAGGTCACTCTGTAATGCTCCTCTTTTGTGCACATCTATGTAATGGTGAAAAAGGGAAAGCTGCCAATTCTCTAACTAGGTATTAAGTTTTCTCTTCCCTTCTGCCCCACCCATTTGCTCCCTCACTCCCAACCCTAAACCCACAGCCCAGATTTTCAGCATCACTGCTTTAAAACCTGAAAAGTCTCTGCTTAGAAACATTCTTGACCCTCTAAATAGATTTTGCTCTATTGTCCCATATGTTCTTTACCCAAACATAATATTACTGTGTTCTAAGACAGTAAGGTTTCATAAAATACTGAGGACTAAAATATCACTGTAAAGCACCTAGTAGAACAGTGGTTTTCAAATATGATAACACTTTTTTTGCATATTACACTGATTTGCAGAGTATGTGCAACTTGCATACATACCCAGGTTTTGGGATATTATTAAAATAGTTATACATGTCTTCATTTCCTTTTGTCCTTAAATACAAAATATGTTGTACAAGAAATCTGAATTATAACGCAAAATTTTGGAAACATTTGAAATTTATTTACACTTCTGTTTTATATTTTGATTATCTCATTAGTTTAAGATGCTTATGCAAGCACTTCGATTAAATTCAATGATTCAATACAAATGGGCACTGAGTGGGTGGAGTCTCAGTTACAAAACCCTATTACATGATGAACATATTTAACTATTTACCTCTCTTTCCTAGAAAGAACCCAAACCTGCTATAATACCATCTCTTTTGCATTCTTTCCGCAGATATGCCTATGGAAGTTTAAACAAAAGAGGCAAATGATTTGTCTTATTTTTTGACAAAATTTGTTGACCAATGACCCAATATGTTTTATTGGGTTTTATGCAAAATCCACTCTAAAAAAGATCTAGGTTATTTTAGAAAATAAAGTACTACCTGCCCATTGTGAACAATCCAATCTCTCTTACGGTTTCTGTGAACAGTATTTTGTATTAATGAGCAATTGTAAATTGTGGTATAACACAATCCTGACTTAGTGATATCTTTCTTCAAAAAAGGGATAATTGGACATGTTTCATCTGAACATAAAAGAATAGATCCTTGATCAGTAATTTTGCAGTTATGATTTCGTATATGGTTAATAGGATATCATCATATGAATGATACAACAAAAATTTTGTATTAAGAACAGTTCCAATCCACAAAATTAGACTTTCTAACATCTGCTTTCTGTTCTGTACTATTGTATTCTTTAGCTGAGAATTATATAGTTCACAAATATGTTGCTAACCATTTCCTCAAATGAAGGGTCTGGCACACTGAGCTCACTGAGTTTGAATGGGGGCTTAGAGGCAAAAAGCCCCAACCACAGTTTTTGGATCAAACCTTAGATAAGCAAGATAAATTAGGAGAACCTATATTGTAGGGAGGGTGTCAGTGGATTGATGCCGCGTTTTTCCACAGGGTCCCTCGTGGAGACACTTAGGTGGCACTCTGCTAGCACCCATGCGTGCACACAATCTCACCCTTGCAGGTAGTTGCAAACAGCCACTCACACACACAGTCTAAGCCTGAACCAGAGACGAAAAGGTGAGAGGGGTTCTCTGAATGCAATTCTGAGGCATTAAATGGAACCAACACACTTGAAAGCAACAGAGGCAAAGAACCAAGAACGAAAGCCTGCGCATGGTTTTTATCCCAAAGGGTTCCAGGGGCGGGCAGAGCACCAGAAGCCAATAGTCTGAGGGCTAGGGGGCAGAGGCAAGGTTGAGTGACATAACAGGGGCCAATGGGAGAAGGGAGGGGAGGGGCGGTGGACCAGTGACCAGTGGGGCGTCGGTAAAGAACTTTTAGCACAGTGGTGTGGGGAGAGACCACGCTGAAGAAAGAACCATTTCATTGCAGAGTGAAGACATTGTTCAGTCATCAAGGTGAGAGTTAGTGCATTTTACTGTTACTGCACAGTAAATTGTCTGTTTTTATGATGATGTTCTTGCCGTATAGAACAATCACATGCTTTCAATTAAGTCCCTAGCAGATGACAGCGACAGTAACCATGAATATGGCTCAACTCAGCCCATGAATAGGAATCTTTTTTTTTTTTTAATAAGAAGACACCACACCATCTGCTAAGGTGCAATGTTTTGTAACAAATGTTTTTTAGAACATTTCAAAAGACATCACAGGTGCCTGTCTTTTTCTATAATGTAAGTCTTCACTGAAGTGTCCTTCTTGTTGTGAAATACCAAATTGTATATCTTATTCTCTACATAACTTTAATGTTTCAAATATAGTTCTAGTCCTGTTTTCAATTGATGGGGTTTTTATGTCAAATGCTAGCAAAATAGTACAACATACATGAGACTTTACAAAAGACACAGCAAGAGATACAGTCATTGTACAAAAATAATTAATTGGTAAACAGTTAACAAATTACTACTGCAATCAAAAATATTTAGACCCACTTCATGTCTCCCTTTATTCTAGTTACTACACTTTGAAAGAAGAAATTAACCTAATTAGAAGAAAACTCCAAATCCTTTTATTAAAAACAGCTTGCCCATAAAACCAAGATTTGCTTGACAATTTAGCCTACCTCTTTCATTCAGTATAGTAAAGGTTTTCCAATGCCATTCAGCAGCATCCTGAATTGACTTCTACATTTTTGTTTTAAATTAACATTACAGTGCTGTTCAGTGCCAGCAGGGTTTGAAGTTGCAACACCATCTGTGGCAGTTGCAATTTCTCATGGATGAAGATAAGGAATCACAATATATTCTCAGCATTCACACTTGTTTCTCAGTCACTAAAAAGATTGCAGCTGCACTGAAAATTAATTCTTCACAACACACTAGGAAGGCAACTGAACTACTTGCAAAGTTAGTCAAAGCGTGGTGAAAACTTCCTGATATTAGTATGTATGGGAGTCTATACATATGACTAAGCTTAGTCTGATGTTTAATGAGACCATCTGACAGTGGAAGATCTAGCCCTACTAGTCTAGTACTTACTTCACTAGATTTTAGTGATGAAAACAATTACACAATAAGTCATCTGAGACAAAATAAGTGAACACTAAAGAAGTACAGTAGCTTGCCTGAAAGGAGATGGAACTAGAGCTGTAAATTCTACCTAATCTCCTGATTACAAATCTTAGCGCTGGATCATGTCAATGTCCCCACTGATTTTCATGCATTAGGATGAGGATTCACTTTTCCAAGATACCAGATTTGCACACTAGAAGCATTTTACAGGGCATTTTTTCCTGTGGAGATGTTGTTCAAAAACCGAAAGAGAAAACTACAACCTGATGCCGATAGTGTGCACACAGTATGCTTGAATGAGGAAAATTTTTTTAGCCACTAGTCCTCGTAGACATCATCATCACTGAAAGAGGGCTACAAAGAGTGTTCTTGAAAAGGACTGGTTCTGTATTTTATCCATGTACTCTCTTAGCCTCTCTCCCCACACTCTCAGAAACAAATGTGTAGTCTCATGGCTTACAGAGTGCTTGCAAGGGACATTTTTGAAATATTATTTCAGTGTGAGAAGAGAACTGATTTTCATTGAGAAGATACTGTCTTCTTAAGGCAGTACAGTCTAGCAAAAATATACTAGATGTTTCTGTTCCTCATAGCTTGTGCAATAGCTTTTCTTCATTTTTTTATCGCCCAACCTGGAATACTTTGTCTGTACACACACTTTTCAGATTTTCAGGGAGTGGGAACTGGAAGGTCAAGCTGACACCTGGTAAAGGCTATATAGGTATGTATTTATTGCCCTATTCTAACAGATATCAAATAGAGATTTTACACAGCATGTTTAAAATGTGAGCAACCACTCAAACCTGCACAAGAAAACATTCAATGCTCTTGAAAGAAAATTTCATCCCACCAGGATTATAATGAGTACAAACATAATGATCCTCTGAATAGTCCATCTCAGATGGCTCTTGCAATACTGGCTTCATTGTTACTGTAATTAAGACTACAGAAGAGGATTCAGGGAGATAAGCAGCATACTGATTTTTTAGTAATAGCTTGATAAAGTTTTGGCCAGTGTGTGATCTTTGAGTAAGTGAGAGATGGAAAATTACAACTTATATTAAAAAATCGCTGCTGGTGTGGTTGAGACCAAAGTCTTTTGGAAAGAAACCAACTTACAATGAGCCAGAAGACCAGGGTATTCAGGTTTTTTTCTTATTCATCTACATGAGTGTTACCTGTGTGACTATGAATGTTCATTCAAAAGGGCTCCTTGATTTAACTCATGCTGGTAAAGCCAATTTGACTCTGTGAAACATCCAGTTCCTAGGTCTCTGATCCCTCCTGGTCCTAGTAGCACTACCATCATTCCGTGTTCATTCACACTACATAGTCACAGCTAAAAAGCAACAAGTGTACAGAAACACCTTGATACTTTTTAACTCATAGTCTAATTAATCTAGAGCAACAGTAAAATAATGAAAATACTTTTAGTAAAATTTCCTCCAGAAAAAATCCAAATAATAAAATGCTAGCTTGTCTTAAATCTAACTAACAAGGCATTTATATTAAACAAGATATGGAGCAATAATTAAGTTACTTATTCAAACAGATTTATGGAACATTAGCAGATATCTACACATATAACATCTCTCAAAAACATACTTTACTAAAACCACTAAAAAAATATCACTTAGAGATATCTTCAAGCTTTTCTGTTCAGCAGTCTTCTCTCCCCTCAAGAAGGTAGAAGCAGACAAAAATATCTTATTTTTGTAGGTCATCCTAACAGAGAAAGCAATGGACTCTCTGTCCTCCCCTACTTCGCTTCCATGGTATACTTGCTTTTACATGTTTTTCACTTGCCTCTTCATTTCCTCATCTGGAAATAGAGGCCATAATATTTCTTTGTGTAACACTCTGAGATCTAAAGATAACAAAATGTTAAATAGTAATTAAAAAGTATTATTTTTACAATGCATGCAGGAGAAAGGGTATCACAGGGCCAACAATACCAACTGCCATCAGCACTATTGTCTTCAGTCTCTCACACATACATTGAAGTACAGATCATACTGTATATAAAGAGACTAAGGACGAGAGAAATGAGTAGTGTCATTCTCATCTTATAGGTAGGGCTACAGTTTAAAGACAATATTCAGGGCAGGGTCTACCTCATACCTTGCAAAAAAACCCCCACAACATCAACCAGCATTTTCTCCTAACAGGTACAGAAGGCCGATAGCAGCCTTTGGTCATGGCCTGCCAGGTCTTATGATTAGACTAGTTTTTCCAGAGGCTGACAGTCTCTTCTTTGAGTGTCAGGGGCCATATCTACCTTTTACAATCTAGAAAGCTGCGATCTGACTCAGTGATGGTGACCACCCTGCCGCCTGAAAGCTATCCCACTGTATGGAAACTCCAAAGATACTGAAGCTGAGTTCTCATCTAAGAAGTTTGCTAAGAGAGGATGTGGCACACAGGTTGGAAAGGGGAAGCCTTGAGTTATGGCCAGTTCCCTCAGGTCTCTAGAAAATGCACTGTGTTTTAGTCATTGTACAGTGGAAAGCCTTTCTATGTAGTTCATCAGATGGTGACATTATTAATCAGTGGCATTTGAAATGAGAATAAATGAAGACAGTTTGCCATTACTGCTCTCTGAAGCCAGGCTATGTCTAATCTTTCTGAAAGTTGATGTAACTCTCTAAAAAATATTCATAAGAAATTGTTGCGTTGCTTGGTTTGGTTTAGCAAGCCACAACCTTCCCGGAGAGCACAGCGTGGCTGCTTAGGGCAGGGCGGTCATTCCGCCCCACATAGTGCTTTTGAACAGCCCTGAGCTCCTGCTCCAGTTAGCTGGGCCCTGCAACACAGTGATAGTAAAGGAGGCAAGAAGGGTATCTCCATCAGGAAACTTTATTTTTACATGTTGGTCCACTGCTTCCCAGAGGCAGAGTGACCTAGAGAGACCACCAGGTCAGGCAGCAGGGGGTTTTTCTCAGAGCGCAGGGCTGGTACATGGGCAGAGTTGGGGTACAGAAACCAATAGGGAGAACCTGAGGGAGTGGCCAGGACTAGGGACAGGGGAAGGGGGGCCCATGTGGAAGGTGCAGACGATTAATAGGAAAAAGCAGTGGGGAAAATACAGCACCATAAGAAATTAGTACTTAGTTACTACAAAATAGCTGTCCCTTCTGTTTTCATCTTCTTTTCCTTTCAGAATTGTCTTACATCTACAGAATCTAAACAAAACTGTTTTCTCAAAATGGAACAAACTGATGAAAGGGAGTCTCCTAGACCACCAGCCAGACCTAAAAGTGGTATAAGTAAATCAATCTCACATCCAAAAGCTTCCACTTGAAATGAATAAAACCCTTCTTGTTAAATCCTCTCATTATGCCTTCCAGTCATTAGAAAAGAGTGCTGCATATTTGGTGGCTATTCCCTACATACAGGCAGGGGAAAGAAAAATCTGCGTTAAAACATATCAGATCTTTTGCTGTCATTCTGTCAACTGCTCTCTATGCTTGACATCCTCTTGAGACTACATCTGTAGGCCCTATACAAATGTCATTTAAAAAAATACATTACTTTCCAGTACCATCTGTTATTTCAGCTGTTTTCATAATGATCAGTTTAGTTTCTTATGTAATATTTCCTGTCAACTTTCATTTCCAGAGAGATGTAGGTGGTAAGATTTCTGTTGCCTTTCCTTAGGTTTTAATCTCTTTAGTTGAAGCAGATTAATATCCATTATGACAAATAAAGTACATAAAATGAACTGGCAGAAACTGTGGATTGAGTGTACAGTGAGAATACTCAAAATAAAACTAGTTATTTTCTTCAGAGAAATATTAATAAAATAACTCAGAGAAATAAAGATATTTTGGTTTTATTTTCCCCTAGCGCAGTGGATAAGGCACTGTCAACTCGCCTGAGCTGCCCTTTTACCAGACCACCCGCGAGTTTTACCTGGGGAGAGAGGAAGTAGCATTCACCAGGGCACAAGAGAGATCCCTCTTTTCTCTGCACAGTGCTTCCCCTTTCATCATGGAGGAGGCATCTTGCTAAGTGGATGTGGATAAGGTAAGCTACACAACTGTCTTGACAGTTCTGCAAGGCCCAGGGCTTCCAGGGCACTCGAGTCCTGGGGCCTGAACAGTTTGAGAGTATTGTCTTAGGTCTGTGATAAAATAAAATGGATGAACGATTGGGTGAACGTTCAGGCTCAAAGAATTGAAGTGAATGGGGTAATATCTGGTAAGACATGGGTGCTAATCCAGGGCTCAGTTTTAGGGCCAGTTCTCTTCAGCATTTTTATCAGTGACCTGGATATAGGTGTCGAGTGCACACGAAGTTTATGGCTGATAACGTATTAAGTGGAATCACTGATTCCAAAGAGGGCTTACAGAGACATCTTGATTAGGACACTGGGAAATCACCAACTGTGTGAAATCTAACAAGGACAAATGCTGGATTCTGCACCTGGGGAGGGGTATGTATAGACCAGAGACAAGAGGTTGGAGAGCAGAAATGCAAAAAGGGAACTGAAGGCTTTCAGCAGTAAGTGCAGCAAAAAAAAACTCATTAAAAGAAGTTATTGTCCCACTTATACACAGCATTGGTGCAACCTCCCCTTGTGTGCAGTTTTGGGCTCAACAGTATAAGTGTAATGGAAAAGATTTGGAATGTGTCTAAAGGAGGGCAACAAATATAATGAAAGGACAAGTGGGCAGGATTTATGAGGAGTGGGTGAGGATACTGGGTTTGTTCAGCTAAGGGAAGATGATACTGAGGGGTGACCTCACTGCTGTCTACAACTTCCTTATGGGTGGAATGAAGTGGATGTGGTGTTGTCCTCCCTGTCATCTGATGATAGGATTCAAGGGAAGGTGGACATAGACTGTGCACCTGCCTGACAATGGGAAATGGTGAATGAATTCCTTTTTTTGCTTTGATACCAACAGGAGATAGTATATGGTAGTATATGTTGATAGTATATGAACTAAGGTTCCAGAAGAATCTTGCCCTGTTAGTGCAGTAAAATTGGAGAAATAGTCACCTAAAATATTTAATGCTGATAAAACCACGAATTTGTTGGCACTGGAATATGTTAGAATTTTCCCAGCAACATGACAAGCTACATCTTCTTTCAGTCTTTCACTCCAGTGCCTCCAGGTGTAAGTAGTTTTTTGTACAAGCATCCTCACAGGAATATAGATGTACGCATGAACGTGTGCATGTCTTAATTATATTAAACAGGATTTATTTTCTCTAGAGCAATATCAGCTTATACATATCCTCATGTGGGAAAAGGCATGCAGGAATAAAATACCACTGTGTAGTAGTTAGAGGTGAAGGGTTAGCATGGCTTTGTGCTTTGCATTTGCCCTGAGGAAAAGAGATCTTAGATGCTGCCATGGGTTTTTTCCACTTGTTGTATAGCTGCTCTGTGTATCTGCACCATATGGAGCTTTTCCTTTAAATCTTTTTTTTCAATCTTGTTTGTAGCCCTTATCATAGAATTCCTTTATTGACACTTACAGGTTTCAAGTTGTGTCTCTGAGCTGCATGAGTCCCAGCTGTAAATAAAAACATAGTTCATTTGTTTTCTATAAGGTTCACTGAAGCTGATGGGACTCTTTACAGTGAGTTCAGTGGGAGCTGGAAAAGTCCTCACTTGTACTGAGTTAGTTTTCCCTGTAGTCCAGTTTCTAAGTAATATTTGTGAAAAAAATACTTCACAGAAAAAGTGATGGCATAATAATGCAATTTGCCACACATTTGTTATATCCAGTAGAACTACTATGCTGTTGCAATATTATTACTGTGAAATGCCTTTATTTCACAGTAATGGTAAAGTGACACCATGTCCCCTGTACAACCCCTTTCTCTCTTACACACATGTGATAGCATAACTGAAATCTTATTTTCAGACCTGTGCTGTCCCTTCTTTATAGACTGGAATTGAAGAATGCCTAATAAAGGAGCTCCTTCTTTTTTTTCCTTTTCTTTTTTTCTCTTTTTTCTTCTTTTTGTTTTTAATGTCGAAGTAGTCATATTTTACAAACACAGTCTCTCTCTGACCAAATTACCTAGACAGTTGTCAGGATTCCATTCAAACTCTTTTGTTTCTGTAGATGCATGAGGGATCCCCTATTTCCTTTAACATGTCACTTTTACAATTGCAAAAGGATGATAATTCTTAAGGAAAATGATGTCCTTCATCTCATAGCTTCCTACAGAATATAATAGCTGGAATATAATAGGACTGAAAATGCAGTATTAGTATTGCTCAATAAATCTTGAACAGTGTAGAATTTCAGAAAGAATATCTTCTCTTTAGAAGTACAGCTTAGGTAGAAGCAGCTTTACCACTACTTCTATCCATACATTTCTCTTGGACTGTCCATGGGTCACAAGCAACCCCAATTGCTTATAACATTTTGTATTGTAATAATGCTAAATTTACTATTTTGTTTTATATATTATAAACATATTTCTTATGTATGTTAATGTCTATGTTGAAATTTACTTCCTTTGCATTATTTCACCCTTTTCCCTTTTTTTTTTAGTTTTATCTTAAGTAATCATAATTGTTCTATTCTGTTCTCAGGAGCATGGTTTTTCATTAAATTTTGCTCCTATCAAATAGAAACTCACTGCACTAGGTAGTTATTCGTACTGTTCACTTTTAAGACCCTGCATTTTTATTTTTGAAACATTTATACTATTATTGTATTATAGAATCAGCAACTTATGAGGAAAATTTAAAAATAAGGCACAATTTTAGTGATTTGCAATAACCCATTTCTTTGGTATTTTACTCCTCTAGAAGAGGGTAGCTGGGGATTAGAATTTACCCCCAGTTCCAACCTGGGCCATAGTCTACTGGTTTGACTACTACTACTACTACATTCCAGGGAATGCAAATGCAAACCTGTACCACTGGAAAAACAGAGGCTTTGTGTAATCACTCACTACTTTAACAAATGTGTACACCTAGCCTAGTAATAACTTGTTTTCCTTCAACTGACCCATTTTAAAGTAGCCATAACTACGCACAGTGAAAATGCAGGAGGACTGGGGTCTGCTACTGAGACTTATGTTGGAGTGTGAGACAAGACAGTTGTGGAAGCGAAACTTCAGACAAAGAGGTTGTGTTCTGTTTCGGCTGTTCCAAAGTTAGACCACCACAGCAGGATAGTTTTTACATGGCAACTTTGAGCCTGGGCTACAGAATTTTGATTAAGCAGGCATTCAAATTTACACATCTAGACACCTTTTTTCATGAGCTGGGCCAAAATTAGTTACTAAAATAATATTTCAAAATAATTTCTCAGATGATAAGTAAAGCTTAAGAAAGAATATACATTTCCAAATCCCCTCTACAGCTCTAACCTCTTATCATACATACAAACTTCTTTAGAAATGCCTTTGCCAAGACCTCATTCGAGCCCTTTCATTTCTGTGCCTTGATCTAAACTGACAACAACTGGTTACTTTTCCAAAGCTGCTGCTTTGGTATTTCATTGTCCTCTGTGGTGAATCTCTTCAGGTTCCCTGTGAAGATGAGGAAGGTACATCAAAACCTATCTGCATTAGCAGAACCCGTAGAGGGACATGAACTGTAAGAGAAAGAGAAAACTATGACCCTCTTATTGTTCCAAAGGAGATAATAGGACAATAATAGAGCTAGAGATACATGAGCATTTTGATAACTTTTTTTTCATAAATCTATTGACCCAAAGGACCAGCTAAGGTGACAAAAGGTTGATCAAGACAAAGAAAAACAAAAAAAAAACATTAATAAAAATCTGCAGACAGCAACACATGATGATTTGGAACATATTTATCTATTTTATCACTGAAAAATTTGTGCTTGTGACTTGATGTTGGGAGGTGATAGTGGAGTACAGTGAAGTGTTCTAATATTTACCTTAAATCTACATTTCAAAGTCAGTGTGTATCTGTTGGCATTTACTACTCAGTAAATGATCCTTTATTCACAAACTTGTAATCTCACTGAAGGCTTGACTTGCAAAAACTATCCGGGTAACAAAATGCTGTGACATTTTTAAAAATGCAGTGAGAAGGTAATAAAAATTTAAGGTTTTGAAATTACATGCTGAAAGCCAAATTATTTAATTTGCAGATCGATAGAATAAGCTCTGCAAGAGACACGTGTACAGGCCCCAAAACCAAAGAAGATGATAATAGCAGGTGCTAGGGGCAGGGTGGGAGCTAGGACTCAGGTTCTTTACAGGCAGGAGATTATTTGGTTTCTGACAATTACTGTTTGATAATATAAGTTTTTCTGATTTTCTTTTTTCAAAGACTCTTCAGAAAGATGCATGCAATAGATAGTAAAATAGCACTTACAGAGGATATCACACTAGTGTAAAATCAAATGAAAGAAAAACAGAGTATTGAGTTTAATGAAATATTTCAAATTATGTTCAATAAATATATTAAACTCAATATTTTTTCTTTCATTTAATTTTACTGAAATATTTCAAATTATGTTTTTAATAAATATTTTAACCTAAGATGAAGCATAGATCTTTACTCCAGTTTTCATGAAGTGCCTTTGTCTTCCTGAAATACATTATTGCTAAATCAAAGGACAAAAAGAAATGTATCCTAGTTTTGGTATTTACTTAACAACAGAATAAACTAAATAAGTAATGTGTTTGTTATGTCTGCAAACAAAATTAATTAAATGAAACAAAGCAGGCTGAATGGACATGCCAATGTCTCTGTTTTCAACAGAGCCTCATTCTGGAAATAGTAACATACTACAACAAAACCCAAAAGTTTCTTGTTCTGTGTAGTTATTTACTTGCTGAGCAATGATTTGTGATCCAAGAGTTTTCATAACAAATGATACCCAAACAGCTCTACTCTGATTAAAAATCTTTCTGTGTCATGCACACACACCATCTCCAACCAATGCCCTAGAGAAGAAAATGAAATTAAATTTATTAGACAATGGAGAAAAATTTAAACTAGTTAGGTTATTTGTATTTGCTCTCTAGAGACTGTTCATTCTTCTTGCCTAAGTAAGCTTTTGCAGTTGCATCCCTTTTAAAAGGATGCTTTCAACAACCCATTATCACTACCCATAATTAAGCCAGGACCTTATCACTGCCATTTTCATCCTCACAGCAAGGCACTCATACATTTAAGTCACCCACAATCACACCACAACTATTTGATTATTGAGAAGGAAAAGATGGTCAGACTTACAAGACTGGGTATGTATTATTAACATCAGCTTGGAAAATGTTGTGGTCAAGCTATGGTAAATATCACTGGTAGTGATATTTCAATACTGGTAGTATTGAAGAGTTTGGGAAGTCAACTAGGGCTTTCAATGTGAAACACATGACATAACCACAAGCTGCACTTTATGAAATTTGAAACTATTACATGAGGAGTGACCTAATTTAATTATTGTGGTTCCATGTGTTTGAAGTTAATAGACCCTTTCTTACTGGGGGCAACAAGGCCTTTAACAAAATACCAGCCCTACCATGCCAAGTTGTTTATCTTTGGGGACTCATTCTTTTCATATTATGATTGATAATATGGATTCCACAGAGGTTTCTTGTACCTTTTACACATTCTATTTGAAGGAGTAGTTAACTGCAAGTTCAAACAGTTTTCCTATCTGCAGGTGTAATGGGGGGGTTGGAGTCAGACTGCCCACATATGGTGTACCAGGTCTTCAGCCAGGAGCAAAATGAGGATTCTGGAGATGAAGGCATAGCTTCACTTTCTAATATTTACAGGCAATATTCATCTGACATTGTTCAAAGCTTTGTTTTTATAGAAGTATTTTATAAATTCTTTTAAATTTATTTACTTTGTATGCATTTATTTCCAGTTCTGTATTTCCTCCCCAGAGGAAAAACACCCTCAAAAATACTACCAGACAATTAGATTACCACCTTCAATTTTTGAAACAATTCTTCAGGCTTCCCAGCCTGACATGATGGCCTTTTAATGCATCCAACAACAAAAATTAATACCAAGTTTGCCTCCTAGTTCCTTTACCCTTGTTGTTTTCTATCCATCAGCCCTTGTCTGATGTCATGTAATTTCTCTTGCTCTCAAGAAAAATATTTGACTTTGTTTTGAATCATAATGAAAATTCAAACTACCCAAATTTCATTTCAGCATTTGAGATCAAGACAGAATATTTTAGCATTCCAAATTCAAAATATTTTACTGTAATCTGCTTAGGGACATCACAGGACTTCTATTTTCATTTTCATTTGGATTCAGCTTCCCTGCAGACTAGGCAGATCATGTTACATGTTGTACATTTTGGGGAAAAAATCACAATGATTTCCCACATGAAATTTTTTTACTGTTAAAATGGAAGTTTTCCTGTAGAGAATTTTGATTTGGGGAACAATTCGTTTCCATTCAGAAAACACTTTCATAGGAAATATTTTATTTGCTGCTGAGCAGCGCTTACATTGCATCAAGGCCTTTTCTGCTTCTCAGACTGTGAACAGGCTGGGAGTGCACCATCAGCGGGAAGAAGGCATACCTGGCACAGCTGACTTCAACAGAATTAAGGGATATATCATAATATGTGGCATCATGCTTAGCAATAAGAAAGAGGAAGAGGTGTGTTACAGTGCGGACACTGTAACATGCGTATCAAACAAGGAGGCCGGTGGAAAAGAAATATATATGGACCGATTCTTGATAGATGTTTCAGAGAGATGTTTATTTCTCCAGCCACATGGCTGAGGATGTGCCAAGGAACTGAGGCAATCACGGGACCTGAGGGTCCTTGCCCACGCAGGGGAACACAAGACAACCAATGGGGAACAAGGCTGACCAGGGGCTAGGGAAACCCTGTGCCTTCCCCCGCGGCCCCTCTCCCAGGACCCCACAGCAGGGGGGAAGGGACCCCAACAGAGGTGGTGCTTGAAGTTATGGCATTTTTCTTCCCAAGTCAACACTACGTGTGATGGAACCCTCCTTTCCTGGGGATGGCTGAATACCTGCCTGCCCATGGGAAATGGTGAAGTAAGTCCTTGTTTTGTGTTGCTTGAATTCACAGCTTTTGTTTTACCTACCTTAAACCATCATTATCTCAACCCCCAAATCTGCTTCCTTTTACCCTTCCAATGAACTTCCCCATCCCACTAGGGGGGAGACAGGGAGTGGCTGTGCTTCTAGTTTTGCCTGGGCTTAAACCAAAATCTTGTTTCAAAATACTTGAATTACTCTTTAGATTATTTAAAAAATATTTTTCATTAAAAGAATATGGATTTTAATCAAATTATTCCAGATTCTGCCAAAATATGACTTCCTAGAACCATGAAAACGTCTAAGCGTTAGCCAGATATCTGACCAAAAGTCTTTATGTCCCATTTAGGAGCTAGAAGATACTTAAGTGCCAGTTATTTTTATACCTGAAACATCTGAAAGACTTAACAGTGAAAACACAACTAGAATAAAAAAAAAAGAAAAATCCAACCAGAAAATGTAGAAGAGAGGAGGCAGAGCAGTCACCTCTGGTATAAGGTTGTCTTCTAGAACATAGGGATGTTGTCCAGGTAGAAGAGGAGATGGTACTCTCCAGCAGTTCAAACACAGTCTCTGTGTAGGAGCTGTATAATTTTCCAGGCTGTGCTGGCTCTGGAACTGATGGGAAATCAAATCCTGATTGTGGGAGGAAGTGAGTCACACATTCTGGGGATTATATGAAAAGATTGTCCAGGGATATGGAGACTCCAGCTCCTCCCAACAGGACACTTTGAAAACTCTTATCATCTTGTACTTCTCTTATCTTTTTTTGACACTTCTATTTTTTTTTTGATCTATATCTATATCTATATCTGTGTCTATATCGACATGTATATCAAGTTGCCAAACTATTTCTTCTCCTCTTTCTCCCCCGTAATCACCCATTCAATGAAAATACTTTTATTTTACTTAACGATGTAATGCCTAAATGACTAAGAAAACAGAACTTTCAAAAGCCAACCTGTTAGAGTGAGAAAAAGGAACATAACCTACAAGAGGTTTATTCCTGAAAAGGACTTTGGAAGTAGGAGAAAAGCATATGGAAATTTATCCCACGTTGAATCAAAATAATAGCAATTTCTGAGAAAGTTACAACCTTAGAACACCAAAAATCATCACTACATTACAATACAGGTTAGCCTGAGGAATACCTTGTCACAGAGCTCTCACCAGCAGTTTTATTCAATTATTTTCTCATTATGTGTAAAGGGAAGTTCAGGAGTTTTACAGGTTCCATATATCACTCTTTGACATGAAGTACATTTGAATTACTTTCAATAATTTAAGATGGGATCAGTCTTTTGGTAAGGAGAGAAAACTCTTCATAATCTTTGTTAACTATTTCCAGCAAATGACCGGTACATTACCTACTGTAAACATAACTTCTGCCACCTTTCCTTTACTTCCCAGCATAAAAAGATATTTTAGTTGGCCTTTTGCTTTCTCTTCAACACTAAAAATTCAGGTCCTCACCCCAGGTCTTGGCATTCTTTAATCTGGTTTCCATACCTGTACATAATCTTCTTACCCAAAGAAATCTACGACAATTTATCAGTGTTTCCTGATAATTTACTGCTTACACCTCATAATTCAAAGTGTGCAGTGGAAACCTGATAGTTCTGGTGTGTGTATATATATATATGCCAAGCAGGTGTAGATGCAGAATCACTGTGGGGCAGAAGAACCCTTCTCTGAACTGTTGAGGATAAAAGAGAGTCTTCTTCACTGTGTCCTGTATCTGGGGTCACGTATTTTCTTATGGCCTAAATCCCCTAACAGAATGAGTTTTCTTCCCACCCAAAGCAGAGGACACAGAAAAAGCCTTCTATCAAAAGATTAATACTCCTCAGAAGTAATAATAGAAAATAATTTCCCTTGAACAATAAATGGGTTCTTTGATTAGTATAATTCTCAAACTATTAAGACAGTACTTTCAGACCTTTCCAAAATCACATTCATTCAACAGTTTCTCCCAATCCTGCTTTCTTTAAGCTATATAAATTTTTCCTTTTTGAACTTTGCATAGGTAGCTGATACTAGCAGCAGACGACAGATCAGCAGCCCCTGAAAGGCAGAAGACCTCTGTCTGGACACATAGAGGGTCACATCCTGGTATCTACAGTCTTGAATTCATTTGCATGAAGACCAAGCTGCAGGGGCTGTCATTAGCCTGAGAGACAGATATTATTTTCCAGCCTGTCTTCAGCGGTTATCAGCAAGATTTTTAAAAGCATTTCAAGTAATGGCTTCATGTTTGCTGAAAATTACAACCAGTCAAAACACCTTTGATGGAACAGTTTTACATCAGAAGAGAAGTTTTGTCAACTTGGCTTTTTTTTTCCCCAAGTGGAACATGTCAATTTCAATTAAGCTTTATATGTGGATATGTCAAAATTAATCATTTCAATTTTTCTATTTGGTTTTGATGAAATAAAATGTTTTGATTTGTCTATTATTTTGGGGGTACAATAAAAGACAGGACTGGAAAGGACTGGAAATGTTCAGCTACATCACTGCCTCTTTCTAAAATGCCACACTTGGAAAATTCCTTCCTTTCAGCTGTGAACAATGGTAAGTTCCCTCTGAATAAGTGTTATTTCCCATATTCATACCATTTTACTGGTATCAGAACAGTACTTCCCAATTTAGCTAATCAGTTAATCACACATTTCTATATCAAGTTAGTGTTGCTGTTATTATTGATTACCTTAGTATTTTTTTTATTACCTTTACCATACCAAAATCCTGTTACTGTCTTGCAAGAAGGCTTTGCCTGGCTTTGACTACCTTTGTTTCTGATGAACATATCAAATGTCTGAGTCTTCTAGTAATCTCCAAGTTATTTTTCAGATGTTTATGGACAGTTTGATAACTTGTTTCAAGTTACACTGATCTGGTTCTTGCTTAGGTCTTTCTTTATTCAATATTCTTTGGTCTTCTATGGAGGGGAGGGGAAGGGAAATTTTTAATAATTTCTATTTCAAAATGAAGTTTTATTCTTTGTCTTTCAAATTTTTCTTTTTTATCCTTTTAACAGTTCAGGGTAGAGAGTTCTTTTGAAAGTGAGTAAGAATCAGCCAACCCACCTTGAATTCTTTTTTTTTTTAAATGTCAGATTATGGTCAATTAATAATGAAAACAGAGTGAAGAAATAGAAAATAGTAAGAAGAATTTATGTTTCTTCCATGTTTAAGAAAATATTTGAAAATAGAAATCAGATCATCATTTATATATAATTTTTTCCCTTCTATTTGGCTATTGTCTTGTTTCCATATTAATAAATTCGTTTGGTTTTGCTGTACAGATTTCCAACTTTTTGTTCCAGATCAGGTTGCTGTCACATGAAATGGGGAACATTTTCTATTATCTTGTACATAAAAAACTATTTTTGGGTTAAATATATACACAGACATAGCCATGAAAATAAACTATAGAAGAACTAAATGAGTTAGATGTGAAAGACTCCAGTATTACTGTATTTTTTTCTCACCCAGATACTCTCCTTGGAAACGTGCCCCAGATATAAAAAGCCATTCTTCCCAACAAAGATGTTGGAAAGCATCTCTGATAAAGTTCAAATTATAGAATAATGAATGCAAGATCTACTCTATGTGTTGTACACTAATTTTGGCAATGCCATTAGAAAAAGAAAATAACAAGGAACACCCATTCATGACTAGCTCAGAAGGTCTCATTTTCAAAGCATTGAAGCAAAAGGCCACTTGCAAAAATATATACCCAACTGTGTGCTTAATCTGCATGCACAATTACTGTGACTTCATGTGATTTTCAGGTATTGAAACTCAACTGACTATTTCCATGCACACAGCCTGATTTGCATTTGCAATCACAGTAAATGTGCATTCAGATTAAATGTGTAATTATGCATGCAACTTTGCACATGGCCCTGAGCTTCTAATATTTGGAAAAAAAAACCCTGAAGGCTGCACTCCTCTCTTGAATATACAGAACTCCCACTGTCCCATTAAAAGGGTAACCAAGAACAGAATATATTTTCACAGCATCCATCTTTTATAAATAATTTTTTCTTGTACTGGAAATCTAGCCCAAACCCAGAAGCCACTTAACAATTAAATCCTTTGACTACATCATTTATCCAGCCTGTACTGAAATAGGCAAGGTATTTATCAACTCCTTTACAAATTGGAATGTCATGATGAACACAACTAATGCTGAAAACTCTGCACGACAATACATTCAATAATGAAATACTCTTGTACTCAAAGGGTCCTTTCTTGGTCTGTGCTTCATATCTACAGTAGGAACAAAAGGAAGAGTATAACAGGAACCTGAGCAAGGAAGCTAGAAGATAAAGACAGACGCCTAAATTACAGGAAGTGAGAAGAATAGTCTCCAGAGCAGGTCTGGAATTTTGTATTCAGGACTCAGCTGAACAGATTAAGAGAACCTAAGCCATAAAAGATTGCTAAACTCAGTGGGGCTTAACTATAACATATTCCTTCATGTTCTATAATCATTACAAGAATAACATCATCTCTTCCCCAGCACCTTCATCTGCAGGAACCCTTGGAAACACAGAAATTCTTAAGATAACAAAAGGAACCAGTGTTTTTTCTGAGCCTCACTATGACACAAGCTGAGAAACCAGAGAGACTGCCAGAGCAGGACACCTATAGGATATAGCCGCTGTTTCCTTCAGAGTCCAGCGAACAACTAAATTCATTCCGTGTCTTCAGTAACACCTCCAGCTCACACTCTTCGGCCAGTGATGCACAAGGATGTTCTTGAACCCTCTGTTTCCTTCTGTAGAACAACTGTGTCTTAAAACACATGACTCTTCCTAACTGTAGCAATAGCAGAACTTGCAACCAGGAGTGGTCCTGTACCAGTAGGGGCAGAAAGAAACTTTTTAAACCTCTTGCTTCAGTGAGGGAAGGCCCATGGGCATAGGGTTGTCATATCTTTTACTCTAAGAATCCAGATCTTAAGTTCCAAAACCCTTTGACAAACCATTATGGGGACAGGGGAGATGTATATCAAATCAATACATAAAAACATTTCTGAAAACAAGGATCACCCGTTGGTTGCACACTTAAGCTGTATTTAATAACAACAGGAGTTTCTACAATACAGATACAACGTTGACAGTAACTATCAGCTTTTCAGTAATCTTCACAGGTATTTTTAGCAATCTAAAACTGTGTCTCCGGGGGCATGGGGGAATTTGCATTATTTCTGTAGTTTTGACCCTCCAGCAGAAGGTGAAAGCTGTCATAGCTCTTAGATTAAAATTCTGGTGCACTCCAAATGTCAAGTTCTTACTCACCAAAATTTTCATGCACTTCTTTTTGTGGCCTCATTTGTAGGTACGACAGAAAACACCTGCAGCTAGTTATGTCCACAGAAACATCAGAATCATCTCTCTTTGTTGCTAATGTACTTTATTTGGATAGAATTTGCCTCAACAGGGCAAGTATGATAACGCCTTTCCCCAATCCTACTTCTACTGGGTATGTTCCTTCCAGAAGATGCCATTAGGGAGAACACTGGTATCACTCATATTACAGTCCTGTTGTTCTGCTCTTCGGTAGCTGAATGTATTTCAGAATGGCAACTGGTGAGTTAACATCTGTATCAGTGCTGAGATGTGATGAGGTCTACGTAATGAAAGAGCTCCTTTCCATGTTCTGTTATATTGAACACCACACAGAAAAAAGTATAAAATATACATGAAAATGCAGTACTCAGTTTACACAGGCTCATATTTTTTAGATTGATTAACAGACTTAGCTATTGCATGGAAAAAAATGTACCTGGGAACAAGAAGGCTTTTCGTAATGAAATGAGAAAAATCTACTGCGTTTTTGAGAACCTTTGTTAAAAGGCTCTTTTTGTTCCCAGTGTGAATTTTCTTAACCCTTGCTTTTGTGGGAGCAAGTCAGGCTGTGAATAGCATTTAAATATAATTTTTCACATAATACCCAGCCTACTTTCAAAACTCAAGTAGCAATTTAGTTACCTGGGTTTTATTATATATTTCTACTTCAGATCTCACCTGTGGTTTGAACATATTTTGTCTTTCATTTCAATCCAGTTTCTATGACTCAAAAGCCCATGATAGACTAGAATATGGTAATAGAGGCAATTATGTCATTGAGTATGCAGCACTACTCTCAGGTTAAGGTTTCACACCTGGGTGTCATTATTCTCTCCCATATCAATTTATTATTTAAGGACTTACTATTTGAAAGCTCTTAGTGTGCTCTGGCAATTAGAGTTGCAGAGTTTCTGTCTGCAGTAGCTGTATTTATTTTTCTCTCCTAGCTTTTTGTGATAGAATAATTAAATCTGCTTATAATTCAGTAATGGCAGACTCCTCTGAAACTGACAGTATTGCCCAGCCCTTCTTTAATCATCTGCATGAAAAAAAAAAATTGGTGGGGTCTGTATTACAGATATATACACACACAGAACTAGGAAGTAGAATTGTGGTAAAAATACATCCAAATGTTTCAATTTTATTCATATTGGTAGACCAGATTGATTTTTGCACTCGAACTACAGTAGTTGGGAACATTACATAGTTGCTTACCAAGGAAGTAAAATTCCCCAATTTAAAAACATGAACAAAATCTATTTTACTATGCTAATATTAAATATTTGTTATTTATGTTATGGCATTTAAATTACATTGTTATTCAAGCTAGGCCTGTGCCTAACAACTCATTGTAAAGTTTTGGAGACAATCAGCTCTGGAAGTTTCTTTATTCAATGCAATAGGCACTAATAACATTATATGCCTTCTTAAAGCCACAAAAAGCAGAGTACGTTTCCTGATTTATCAATATTACTTTTATACTCGTTAGAATAAACCAAGCCTCTCTTGGATTGAAGGAATGGCCTCTTAATAAATAAAGCAAGAAAAAGAGAAAAAACCCACAGAGATGTACAAACTTATATGAAGATACATTCATGTCTATACATGCACGTATGCAACAGCACACCTTTATGAGTACTTGACTCTTAATACTCAAAAATGTTGCTAGATAGTTGATATTTAGGTGAACACAGGACACCTTCAAAGAAATGTGTCCAAGTTTGCTGTAAAACAATGTAAATTAGTGTCCAAAAAGGAGTTAACATTTTCCTAGTCTATACAAGGAATAGCAAAACTTAGTGAATTGTAACAGGTAAAGAATCACAGATACTTTCCCTATTGTAACATTCATTGTCAGATGTATCACTTGTTCCTTCTGTTAGGTATTTACCTCACCATAACATAAACCCACTTATTCATGTGTGATTTTCATTACCTTGCATATCAAGCCTCAGAAACAAAAGCTCAGTAAATTTATTTCTACCCCTGTAAAGTTGCTTGGCTAGGGTAACGTCTATTTAACTGCAAACAAGGTTGTCTTTTTCCTATACTACTTTGGATTTTATGTGCTTGTATTAAAAAAGTCAATGTAAATAGTGTGTAAAGATTTAAAGAAAAGAAGGATAAAGGCAGAGCAGGTGTGCAACATCCTGTCAGACTCTCTTCATCCAGAAAAGCAGAAACAGAAATTTGAAAATCTTTGCTATTTACCCTTGCAGATACTCTCTTACCCTTGAATTTTCCCAATTCCCCTTTTCATGTGATCTTGAACTCCAAAAGTAGAGATGGAAAGAAAGAAGACAAAGCCAAATGCATAATTTCTACAACAAATAAGTTTCCTTAGATAGCAATGCAAACCACAAATATAAAAATGAGTCCTTGCACAAAATTCACAGAAGTTAGGCAAACACCAGAGTGTATAATTGAAGCTCATTTAGAATAAAAAATGCATAGATTGGAACTTAAAAAAAAGTATACATTATATATTTTATGCATCTATAAATTATAAAATATAACCTGATTAATATAGCCACACAGAAAAATATCATGCAATTCTAGGAAATGGTAAAATGGTTTTGTGAAGTGTCTAAACTTGGTGCAATATCTAAGTTTGGAAATGTGTAGCAAACTTCATGTAACATTAGAAGATCTTAAAACCCGTAAGTTTTAGTACACTGAGGTCTTCTGTTACAGGTCACACCCACCACAGGCTTAATAGTACCATTCACCTTAACAGAAATACCTCTTCACTGGTGCCGCTGGCCAAGGCCGTGATGATTTATTACACGTGTATTTTGTCATGCCTGAATGACATCTATCTATTTCCATTTCAGGGCGCCTTTCACTGTGGTATCTGAGCAAAAGCATGACACACAGTAATGTGCACAGATCAGTTATGTGATAATTTGCTTTAAGCATTACAGCCATTTTGAGTCTTTTTATACACTCTTCAAAAAGGGCGGCATTGAAACTAATAGTCTTAAATTTTGTTCTGGGTGTTATGTGGCTAACTGACATTTAGAAATGAAGTCTCAACAGTTTTATTTGAACAACTGACCAGACCACAACAGCCTGAAGTCATTAACATCAGTGAAAGGAGTGAGTGCTGGAATTAAGCAACAAGTGACCCAAACCTTCAAAGAAAATTAGAGAAAAATCTTATTGTAGGTCAAGATTTGGAACTTCTGTTCCCCAGTTTCTCATGTATTGATTTGTGCCAAAATAAATGTGTCATAGGTTAGCAAGCATAGTCCTGGCTTGCAAAGGGGTGCTTACAGCTTCCTCTATGACTTGATAGAACCTATCAGCTGGCCAGTTTGAATATGGACAGCTCTTTGAGCCACTTAAAATTGTGACCACCTCTGTGATCCACACTTAAGAATAAGAAACCCTGAGGCAGACTTTCTCTCGTTTCTGGTGCTGGGACAGGTGGCTGCGGGCCCTGTGCAGGGGCCAGTGGGCCCGGCCAGGCCCTGCTTGGGCCAGGCCAGGCCAGGCCACGGCCATCCTGGAGCCAGCGGGCCCTGTTCCACCTGCGGAACCCCCTTACAGCCCTGCTGTGGGTAGCCGGAGCAGCCTGGCTCCCCCCCCCCCTCCCCCCCCCCCCCCCCCCCCCCCCCGCGATAAGCCACATTCCAGCTGCAAGGCCGAGGTGAGATTAACCCTTTTATTGCTGTGAAGAGCTGAAAACCTGAGGGAAGAGAAAGAGGAGATGCTTAAAGCTGAAATTCTGTAGTGAAGCTATGATATGTCAGAGTACCCATTGTAATTTCATGAAGATATGGGGGGTGGAGTGTTCAACTTATGAAGCAAAAGCACCTGCGCTGAGATAGGCAGATGCTGACGCAGCTGTAATTTCAGAAGTTTGGACAGGGAGAGATGGAAGCGATGAGGACTTTTGCTCCAAATGGGAAAGGAGAAAACCTCAGTTCCTAGAGATGCTCCCAGATAGTCCTAAAGATGAAGATGATGAAGACCCTTTGCTCCCAGGGAAGGAGAAGGGCCTCTGTTCTTAGAGATGAAATGCTCCCAGAGATGGGTGAAGAGAACTTTTGTTTTTGAATGGCTCAACCTTAAAATTGTACCCCAAAAACCTTCAAGAGTGGACCCTCGAAAGCAGTTGTGGGAAAAGCTGCAAGTTGGGGGGAAGGGACTCACATGCAAGCAGAGAAACTCCTCTTCCTAAATGGACTGAACAAGGTTATTATGGAAGTGGTAAACAGACTGAACATCTTAAGGGTTGTCTTTTTACATTGTCAGTGGGAGAAGGGAGGAAGGTGGGGAGAGGAGAAGAGTTCTGAAGGTGTGGTATTTTTTTTCCTTCTTTTAGGTCTGTTAATAAACTTCTTTATATTCTTTCAAGTTTGGTGCCTGCTTTGCGTTTCTCCTAATTCTTATCTCACAGAAGGTAAACAGTAATGAGTATCTTGGACCAAAGCACTACAAAATGTTAAATTAAAAATGTCTCCAGCATAAGCAAAGTCTCCTATCTAGGAGACTTTTGATGGTAAACTAATAGCTGTTCTTCACCAAGCTTTCACAGGAAAGAAGAGCTGGACTTTTTATTTCTATTTGACTCCTCTTTCATGAACAGTTGCGTAACTGTGATCGTCACGTTAAAATATCTATCCAGAAGAGACAAGGGCAGATTGGCTATTTCCTCAAGTCATTGGCATTCAGAAGACTTTGAATTTCCTAATTTTATCCATTTATTGAAGTGGTTTTGTAATCACTAGGGATGTAAAGGCACATCATTGAGTAATCTGTTCACCAAAGCAAAAGGTTAAACAGGAAGTTAAAAGAACCCAGTACTTATCTACACATTCCTCAAGTCATGCTGGGAGTTACAAGGCAAAGGGATGCATTTCATGACTGGAACAGTACCTACCCTTTTGTCACATTTTGTCAAATCACTTGTCTATCATATTAACATGGGGACACATGATGAACCATTATATATTTAAAATTCTGCTTTGCTTTGCTTTTTCTACTCTTCAGAAATATTTATCTTCCCACAGTGGTGATGACCAGACTTATACCGAATGCAAACAACAAGTAAAAGGTGAGTAAAAAATTACTGCACTTCTGTCCTAAATTGGAGAAACAGAGATCTATGGAATTGGCAACGTAAGAGAAATGTCTTGTTCCTAAGGAAATCCAGTGTGTGAGGCAGAGTCAGAGCAAGAGTTTCACCACGGTAGGTCAAGATTTCCAAGAAAAAAATTGTAAAAATAATAACCCAAAATTAAAAAGGGAAACAACATTACTAAGCCACATTAATGATCTTTAGATTTTCTGCTCTATAAAATGACAGTTTGAAAGATTATTGCTTGTCAAGCTGGCTACTCCATGTAATCATTCCTTACACTGTCAGCTTTAATTGAACAGAATATAGGAAAGAAGACTAGTAATTTTTGAATAGAAGTGGGTAAAAATTGTTTTCTAGTTTATAAACCTACTGAAAAAAAGGAGTACAAATAATGTGTGCCCAAAAATCTGTAGAACTTTGTTTCTCTAGATATGGTTACAACTAAGGAGTTACCTTTACAGGTATTTTAAAGCCTGCATTCCTGGTATAAATGCAGAGTTGGGGTTCTCCTTGTGTGGGCATATTTCTAAGGCTGTACGCCAGGAGGTAGTCAGCTTGTAAGATAAAGACTAAAATCACATCAGACATTTGAAAAACCTTTCTGAAAAATACTTCATTGGGCAGATTAAAATCAAGTAGTTGAATACAGTCTGTGGCAAGAACATATCTTTTCAAGAGAAAACAGATAGGAAATTATCTTTAGTCCTTGATAAATGTAAAAAAGATTTAGTATCCTTGTTAAGAATGCCTTGCATTTAATTATTTTTGAAGTGTTTACATTATGGCAATTGCTCTTGAACACCTGGTTCATTTTTGCTATGTGTAAATACTTAGCCCAAAATTTCTTAAACTTTGAATTAATTAATTTCCAAGAGAACTGCTGATTTTATATCCAAAACAATTAGTAGAGCAGTATAACTTGACAGCCACTCAAATGAGCTACTAAATATAAAGGTCTTGATTCTTTTCCCACTGCTGCTCTGGGAAGTGACTTCAGCGGCTCCTGGATTTCCTACAGCACTGTTATGCACCACAGCACTGGCAAGATGTAAGAAAAGTATTTTGGAAGCACCAAGTTCTTAGAACACTGCTAACCTTCAGATACATCATTCCTCTTCCATTCAGTGAAGAATGGAGCAGCTTTAGAGAAACTACAAATATTTTTGACTATTGGATATCCAGACACTTATAGAAAGAAACAAATGCTGATAGAATTTCAAGAACCAATGACACTTATCTAGGGAGTCAGCCATTTGCATTTACACTGTTCTTTTTAACACAAAAGCTCGTAGAGCATCCGTAGTGGTCAGATAAAATGGCAATGTTATGGGTAGAATAGGTCCCACTATGTCAAGATGAGAAAATACATCCTTAATTACTTAAATCATCTTGTTCAAACTGTTTTCAGGAGAATTACAGAGCTGAAAGAATTTGTTCCCACATACTTAATCCAATTCAATTTCTCCTTTAACTCAAACAGTCTCATATACACTTCACAGTTCCATGTATACTCCCACATGGTATAAACATTGTACTTAGAGATTTAAGTCAGTAATGAGAATAAAAAGCACTTCAATAAAACTGGAAAAAAATATTTCACGTGTGCAGCAAAATCCACAGATTATGTAAAGTATCTCAATTTTCAACTAAATACATATGAATAGCAAAAAGTGAGAATTTTGTGGGTTGGTATTCTTCAGGTACCTTCTACTCTTTGAGTTTCTCTTACACATATTGAGACACTCTGCCATATCATTCAGCAAAACAAGTTTCACGACATTAAGTTTCCTGTCGATTCTCATACGTCTTCAATCTCAAGAGTCAATCTTAATGAGCTTTCAATATGTTTTTCCCCATAATGAAGTCTTTCAAAAATCCTACTCTGACATTTAACAACCAGTTTTGCCTACAGAAGATATTAACATCTAAAGAGACTAGGTTAATATTTGTTTAGAACTTGTACATTTGTCCACACATTATAAACATATTTCTCTGGGTTTATGGGGTTTTGTTTGGTTGGTTGGCTTTTTGGTTGATTGGTTTGTAGTTTATTTGTGCATGCATGTGTTTTGGGTTTTATTTTGGTTCTTTTTGTTTAAATTTCCACTGCCAGATTGTATACTTAGATGTGTAATTTTCTGGATGTGTAATTTCTAAGTCATTTCTGTGTCTAAACTGTCTGGACCTTTGTCCTAAGTGCCAAATAGAGGAAACAGGTCCACAAAGCGGAACATATTTTAAATAATTACATTTATTTCTATTTATCGACAACTTAATTCTTGTACAGTATTATTGGTAATCTAAAATTCCTGATTTATCATTCATTATGTCTTTCCTTTTCCTAAAGCCCTCCTGATATTTCTTTCCTCTTTATGAGCTAAGTCTTTTTATGTCACTAAATACTGATGCTGGTTATTTCAAATCTCCTTATTTCAAATGGAAATGTACTCCAATGGCTGGAAATTGTTTATGTAAAACAAGAAGTTGTTCAGAGTTGATGACAAAATCAGTATGTTCAAGAAGGAATAATTAAAACTCCTTGTTAGAACACAGCAGCAAAAGAAGTATCCATGGTCCAGGGTTAAAATATCTTCTAATCTCATTTTCATCTGCACAAAAAATTTCAGGAAAAATAATAATGTCAGAAAATAATATTTTTCCACCCGAAGGTGGGGTCAATGTAAGAGTTAGGCAGACAGACAGAGAAAATACACTTTTTTTTAAACCATCTCTTTCCTCTCTTTGCTCCAGCTTATATTTATGTTTTTACTTCATTTATAACCCAAGCCCAGTGCTGGACAAAGAACTTAAGAAGGCAAACAGTAGGGCTCAAAACTAGTGAATTTTGCATATTTTCATGCCAACAGCATCATTTTGGAAAAATGGGATTGTTCTCGAAAACTTCAAGTTTTCCACTAAAAAAGAACTAAGATCAGATTTTCCATGCAGGTATGGAAAAATACTCTGCATGGGTTGCTTGAAACAAAAGTGACTGTAAATGGAATGAAGAATTTCTCAGACGTCTCTCCACAGTGAAGTCCTGATCAGTAAAAGGCAGGAATATGGCCTTCTCATGACTAATTCCTCTATGTGACTGCATACCAATACCTTTTTAATCTTGATTTCATAGTATTGTGTTCTGAGTTTTCCCTGAAACCTACAAAACCAAAAAGCCCAAGGGAGTTCACTTGGGAGATATTTTTACAAGTTAGGACTTTTGCTGCTTTTGAGGTTTCAGAAATTGTCCCAAGTACAATGAAGCATATTTAAATTGTATGTGATTCAATAAATATTTGCACTCGGTCTGGGTAGTAATTTTGATTTTTAAATATATATTTTATACAAATATCAGTTTTTATTTCAGTTTTTAAAAGGAAAGGTAAGGAAAGCATTAGGCCAGCATAATGTAAAATAAATAACTTCTCTGCCTTGAGATAAACAAACAGGCAGGGCAACAGCATATATTGCCACTCAGAGGAAGCTAGGCCATTTTGGTGTGTAAACATGAAGTTTAAGACCACATCCAGCTTCTTAATGATTTCTATTAGCTCATTTCTGAAAGGTCTTACATAATGAGAATAAGTAAATATTCCTTTATGAGAAAAAATTCTTTTGAAAAGAAAATTGAGTCTACAATGAAAATTGAATAATTAATTCAAACTATTGGACATTGTGTAATTTAATTTTTTTCTTCTTAAAAACCTAGTGACACAGACAACTAATTCCTAGCCAGTGGCATTGTCCATGGTCACAATTTGATTGAGAATAAATGGTTCAAGAAAGAGCTCTTCAAGGAAGAACTTACCTTCTCTTGATTTTAGTAAAACCTTACAACAGAGATTAAAGCTCTCAGCTTGATATTAGACTTCATAAAACAAAGGCTTTAATTTACAGTAGCAGTGCTCACATTCTATATCTCTTCCTGTCCTTTCTCTCTATGCATAATCCTAAACCTCCTTCTTGCCAATTTTTCATGCCTCTTTGCCATCTCATTTAATTCCAGGTCCTGCCTCACCCATTTCTGCCCTAGTCTAGTTTTGCTCTTTCGGGTTTGCTTCTTACCCTTCTCTCTCTCTCTCTCTCTCTCTCTCTCGCTCTCTCTCCTCTCTCTCTCTGTCTTTCTCTCTCTCTCCCAATTGCTTCTTTCCCTTCAACTATCTCTCTCATCCAAACACTCTTTTCAAGTAATGGAAGAGACATTCCTTTCTTTCACACTACCTGAACACCAGTATGGGTGCATTGAGGTTTAAGAAAAATAACCCCTCCGATCAATTTTTGTGCCTGGCAACAGAACAGCCCAGAGCAGTAACCAGGGAGAAAATCTTATTTTGAATCTCAACTCCCAAGCAGAGGCCATCACTGATGCACGGAACACCAGACGTCGTGGAAGAGCTCTGAGGAGCAAGAGCAGGGTCTTTCTGTAGCCAGTCTCTAGAGAATTTAGCTGGCAAATATTAACACAACTCTGTAAAGCACATGAAACTACAACGTGTCTTTTATCTCAGTGTAGGCAACTTTCCATAAGAACAGCTACAGGACATACCTGAAACTAAGCAACGCCACAAATATTCATGTGCTGCATGTGTAGACCACTGTGAGTACAGACAAACTGTTCTCACCAAAGTGGTTGATGAAAATACTGTAATCATGTATTTCAATTAAACTTTGGCTGATTCTCAGAAATAACTGGAAGATGTTAGCTGAAGAAGTGTCAAAAATTTTTTTTTTTTTTTTTGTTTAAATGTGCTGTAGGAAGACACTTAGAATCAAACATTTTAGTTGGACCTGGCAAAACTGTCAAATTGACAAGCAATTGAAAGAAGACTGTACAATGAAAAATCAGCGTGGGATCTCAGCTGCTGCCATCTCTGCTTACATTGCCTGTAATCTTAATTGCTACTTAGAATCAGTGTGTTGTTTTCACTCTCTCTGAGATCATGCTCCCACCATTTAACTCCAATGCCTTAGTTTATGTGACCTATTTGCCAGTAATACAAATGAGTCATCTAACAAATCATTCAAATTGTACCAAATAAAATTACTATGAAAGTTTGAGGGTGATATTTGGCTTCATCTTATTCAAATGCTGGACTGTCTTGCAACGCGCTTTATTAAGAGGTTACCATATGCAAAACCCTATAGTTATCATGACTTTTAAAAGACTGATCACATTTAAATTTATTTGCCTCAACAGGGCTTCAGTCCCTGGCATAATTACAATCTAACAGCTCTCCAGACTTGCATGACAAACACCAGTGGACAGCAAGAGATTACTGCTTTAAAGCCAGGCTGTTAGCCTCCTCTCTCCAGCAAGCATGGGAAAAAATATGTGACCCCTAGAGAAGAAATCATACTTGGAGAGCAGGAGGTGGGAGGATGCAAGTGTAGTGATAGTAAGAAAATAATAGTAAGAAAAGCCAAGAAAGTGAATTATACACTAGTTAAGGAAAAAAGAACCCTAACCAAAGACAGTTCTGTCACATATGCCTGTTACTAAACATGATGAGCTTAATGAAGCTTTAGATGGAAATAAGAAATAAAAACAGTCAACACCTTAAACATCAGCACCACAGTAGAGGATCCTCAACAGGAGAGTGCAGAAAAGAGTAGAATATCTTTTATTCTCTATTTATTGTGTTAACCACCAAAAAAAATTTTATGTGAGAAAGGATTATGGAAAAAAAAACCCCTATCCTAATAGATCATATAGTTGGTTGTACTAGACGGACTCATTTATCTCCATTGAAGGAGGATGAGACCTTTATAATTCACTTGTGGCTTCATTGCTTGTGAATTACGAGTCTTGCCCTCTTACTAGTAGGCACCAATCTGTTATCCCAGCAGACTGCTGTTGTTGTTTTGCACTTTTTTTCCTGCCTTATTGATAGGTGCCAGAAGATCTCATTTTTTTCTTATCTGCACCTCACAAATACACTGAAATGTACTTTTCTCTGACATAAAACAAGGCTGGATGGCTATACAAGGTATATCCACCTGAAGTCCTTTGAGTATCCTCTGTACCTCTTTAGATCCTTTAGAATTCAAGTACTAAATAATTTCTTAGAGCTGCAACATCTTTCAATGCTAAAACATAATAGTTTAATCTATTAAAAATGACAAAAAAACATATATTAATAAGTGTCAAATCGAAGACTTAACTATTCTGCTAACTAAATGTTTATATAGGCTTATAAATAATCCTGTGAAGATAAATATACAAATATTTATTGACAAAAAGGTGCTAATGAGTGTGCCAGATAACTGTCAGCCATGCAGAAGCAGAGGGCTCCTATACTGCCTTCATGCCATAGCTATTAGTGTCACCTAGTGCATGAAATTATCATTCCCAACAGGAGATATGCACTTAGATGCTGGCTCTGTTGAAAGTCTGGAAGTCATTTAAAGTTGATTATGAAGTACACATGGTAAATCCGAGTGCATAAAGTTGTTATTAAAAATAGCAACTGGGCTGATACATTTAAACTGAAAAGTTTACAGTTGTGGTTTTGTATTTCATGTTCATTTGGTGATATTTAATCTGCTAGTGGAACTGCTGTAGAAATTTTAAAAGGCATCACAATCATAATGCAGTATTTGTAATGAATGTATGAAAAACAAGGATTTCCTTTTGCATATTATTTGTGGAAGAGATGAGTTTGTGGCAGATACCTTCATGCAATTGCAGTTTCAGACACATCATATTTTCTTTCAATTCTATCAGTTATTTAAAAACATGGAGTTGTTGTTGTCAGAAATAAGTAAAAAAAAAACCCAAATATGCCATTTAGTTTTCTTTTCATGTCAGAGTTGTTCTCTACTGTGTTGTTTAGTATAAGAAAAGAAAAAGCATCTAAAGTGGGTGTGATGTTAACAACTAAGATAAAGTGAAATGGCTTTGAAACTAATTATTCCTTTCTAGGAAATTATGTCCTCTAGCATTTCAGTGAATAAAGTTCAGCATGGCTTGCTCATTTTTTTTGCTAATCACTTAGTAATAGGTCAGGGCAAAATGCCTTGGAACGATTCTTTGTTCTGTAAAACTAGGAATTGAACACTAAGCTAGTAAAAGAGACACAAAGGAAAAGTGCAGGCTCCTATTATTATTACATTGGACAGGGACAGTAAATAATTGACAGTTGTCACCTAGCAGTTTCTTCGTTATTCATGGACTTATATTTAGCCCTTTATATCAGTGCCATCTAATCTTGTTACATCACTTGCAGTCCTCAACTCAAACATTAATATGTCTGCTACTGACATGTGATACACACTGGCTTTTCAGAGATATCAGAGGCTGCTGATCTGCACCAGTCAAGAGCAATGTAATTGACACTGGCAGACAGAAATACTACTGCCAGATTGAAGAGTAAATAATAAATAAAAAATTTCTTCCAATACTGCACAAGGAAATGTCCATAATAAGAGAAAGATCTCTGCAATCATACCCACTGAATAACTCCCAAATTAAAATAACAATAGAGTAAATGCAAGGGTTCTATTCAATTATAATGAGTACCTGTACTCTTTTCATTATACATCATATAGCTACAGACCAGCTGTGTGGGTTACTATGAAGAGAAAGGGAAGATTGCAAGTAAGTAGTTCAGATTTTGCTTCTGTTTCTAGGTTTAAACACCTGTAGAGGAGACTCAACAATTTAACTGAATATACAGATATTTAGAAACAAGGCAAGGCTAAACGCACTTAAATTGCTGTTTCATATTATCACAGCAATAAAATGAGGATACAGTGACTGGTCGGCAAAACTCATGAAGAGGGAAATAAAAGGTGGGTTAAAAAAATTAATACCTTGTGTGCCTTAGAAGTTTTCAGGATGTTTAATTTTAATAAATGTGAAATAATTAAAAGTCAAAGTCAATTTAGTGTCATACCAACTGTACTGCCATACCACCAGTGGGTATGTATCAGTCTGTAGGGAGCTTAAATATAAACTGTGACCAAGAAAGTGCATCAGGTTTGCTTCTAACTTGAGACAGTGCTGGTGCACATTACTATGAAGAAAGCACAAGATGGGAAAGAAGAAGAGCCACTGATTTATTTGTCACTGATTGGGAAAACCAGTGTGTTAAAGAACCCATTATCAGCTCAGTGGGACACTCATCCCAATCCATGTCTCAGGTGAAGTAGAAGCATAGTTGGATAGAGTGAGACGAAGATGAGCAAGTCCAATGGATTGTGAAGATAGGAAAAAAAAAAGTGGAGAAAAGGAAATGGAAGATGGGAGAAAAATAAAACAATTTGCTAGGAAAGGCTGTAACATACTATGTCTTTCCTGGATTGCTCCAAACTGAAGGAGTGTTTCTGTTCCATTAAGTTCTACCCCTACTACAGAAACCAAGCCATGACTTGGATTTTAGGAAGTGAAATTTCTCTTCTCTCTTAGCTGACATTGACAAAATAATAACCCATTAATCCGTAACTCAGAAAAGAGTTGCATCTAAAATTGTCCTTATTTACTTCAAGTTCAATACAATTGTTTGTTACCATGTTCTATCCTGTGTTACTAAAAACCAAGGTCAGTGAACAGATAGATACAGTGGGAGAAGGAGCAGGTACAGCTGTGTTACATGGTAGGGGAGCTCTATGCTTTTGATGCAACAGGCAAAATGAGGGAAAGAAACCTGGTATTATGCCCTAGGTTTGTCTAACTATAAATAAACTTGACTCACTGCCAAAGTGAGTCAACTTTGTTTGTACACAAACAATGTGTACAAAGATTAATTGCATAGTTTTATAAAAATTGGTAGCTCTTATGTATCAGATTTAAAGCCAAGACATGAACATTTAACAAAGACAATCACATAGACTGAATCCCTAAATCATTTTAGGAAAGTGTGTCTTTAATATTCTTTTGTGTTTTACTTGGCCTTTCTCCTATTTGTTCCTTGATTAAATAGCAGCTTATATTTGCAGAGGTTTGTTGTGGCTTTTTTGCTTTTCTTTACTTTAAATTATAGCAACTACTCCACTCCCAAACCTAATTTTAAGACTCTAGGGTTTCTTGTGTGATGGTATAATGTACTGGAAGAGTCCACGAGAATACCATGACTTGCTACCTGTATTCTATGATCTGTAAAGACATCTTGAAATGATGATAAAGGCAGTTACCATATTAGAATAAAAGGTAGAATTCATGTTTAATAATTTAAAAACAGGAGACTCTGAATTTACATTCCCCTAATAACTGTAATCATTGCCTATATTACTAAAAGCTCCTCTTTTCACTGGATGAGACAACACTGTTTTGGGTTCTGCTGCCTCTGTGTTTCTATTAGATATGAAAATCAGGAAATCTTTGTAAGATCCATCTATAGACACAGTCCCATAATAAACAAAGTATGATAGCCTTCAGTTTCCAATAACACCCTGAGGTAAATACAAATTTAGATATGCATTATTTTATGAAGATTGTGAGTAGATGAATATGAAGTGTTTTTCTTTTGTTGCATAATCAGTAAAATACAAAAGAGCAGGATGCACAAAAGCAAATCCTTCATATACTGTTAAATTCTAATTAATTCCTGTCAGTCACAGTTTTTCATATTTTAGGGCAGACAGCAACACATTCTGAGGTGTCTCTTTGCTCATTTGCTCTAACCATATTAGAAATTTTGAATAATATCAGGAAGCAGAGATGGTTCTGGCATCAAATATTTTTCCTTCAATACAATGATAATTCTGTGTCTCTTCCTCCAGAACTCAGCTTTTCTGAAGGGCAGAAATTGTTTCCTAACCAGAGGTTTCTTCAAAAGAAACCAACGAAAAGGAAAAAATGAAAGCATGGCTTGCAGCAGATAATATTAAATAACTTGTGTCCTGCATGTTTATCTTCCAGGATTCATTCTATGGGTCTTTAAAAAGTCTTTATCTTTATAGAAGATTTTTAATAATTTATACTAATAGTCCTTTTGTTCACACCACTAGTGGGGATAGGTGAATGCAACAGCTTTAAAAAAATCCTATGAAAGCAAAACTCAAGCATAAAAATCTGGTGGTTTTTGTTTAATGCTAAAGTTATTTAAAATAATTGACGAACAACTGCTGTCATCATATCTTATCTTGTTGAACTTTCACCTGACATTTGATAATACACTACCAGCAGACACCCTCTGCTATAGTATTAATTTTCCAGATTTGGCAAGAGTTTTGCATATTACTATATAATTGATATATTTATATATATAATTTATATATTAATATACATTATTAATTATTAGTATTTCATTAGTGTATTTAAATAAATAACAAAAAACTACAAAGCCAAAAAGCCAAAACACAAATATGACAATTCCAGACATATCCAATCAGAAGTTGACTTGGACTTAGATTTATAGGGTCAGAGAGAGGACAAGGGAAGCAGTAGCTCTTTCATATCTGCACTCCTGTGCAGTGTCAGATGAGCTGTCTATAGGCAACAGAGGCCCTCAAGTCTACCCAGTGGGAGTCACATTTGGCAAACATTTTAAACTGTTCATTGCAATTCAAGGAGATACTGCTGTTTCATAGATGTATCTTTCAGAATGCTTCAGGAACTGGAAACTGGCCTCTATGCTGTTACAGTGAATCCCTTATATGATTTACCATCATCTTAAGAATATCACTACAAAGCTTAGACTTGCTTTGCGATAAAGATGAATGCCAGTCTTTAGTGCATGTTTCAAAATAAATGGATTATATTAACTGATGTACAATTCCCCTCTCTCTCTGATTACTTTTAATTTGTACATTCATAAAGCCATGGATTACTAATAACAGCTATCAATCATTTTCCCTGGAACATTTTGACACTAAGTACTAGAGATCACAGTGAGTTGTAATGAAAACTGTGCCTGCAGATAACATACAGACACAACTGCACTTCCTCCTCAAGGATTTAATAAAGAATACTACTAGCTTACACACCATCTCATTTCCCCAAAATGGAGTGAAACAGCCTTTGAGCACAGACAGGAGTGGCCACTGGCGTCCCCTAATGAATTCCTAAAAGCTGTATGCATAACTGCTTTCTATCAGTCTGCCTCTGTCCATATGCTTGTCTGACATCCCATGTCACACACAAGGAAAGAAAGAAAGAAAGAAAGTCCAAGGGCCCAAGGTTATTTCAATTCTAACAGAAAGCTCGCTGATATTGGGTATTATTAATTGCAGTCCATTTCAAAGAAAGACTGTCGGATAGTATGGCTCTGCCAACAAACTTAATCCAACGTAAGAAGTTTCTGTGAGAGCTGCAATACCAAGACATACCAGGCTACAGGTGCACAACTCTGGGTGAGGTCCCAGCAAAATCTTTTGAATGACAGACTCATAAGGGCCACATGAAAACTGTCACAAATGAAAACTGCACAGGATAATGTAAGAAGCCCTGAGCATCTGCCAGAGGAGCATTATGAAAATGCAAACACCTGGAACAGCAAGAATCCCACTCATGCTGCATTTTTTAAGGGCTCAATTGTGTTAAAATTGCTTGTTTCCTTTCTTCTACTGTTTTTTTTTCTTTCTTTAGTGAACATTTCCCTTTTGCAAAGATCGCATCTGTCATCACCTTTTCAAGAGTGTAGATTCCACTAAAAAGCAAAACTTAATAAGGTATAATGTAACCCCGAAGTTTAATTCATAACCTGGATTTCAGAGGGTGCATCCAGTTCAGTTCTCCTTCTCCAGGAACAAGTCTGGGCCATTCTTATTTTCACAGCTATATTTTCTTTCATAAGCTGAAAGGAAAGACAGACAGAAAGGAAAAGTTCTGCCACTTCCCCCTATATACTCCCTTCAGCACCCCAGTGTAGATGAAATGAGGATACCCTGCCTCAAGGAAAACATTAGAAAAGCAGAAGTAAAGTAGAATGCCTCAGTTTCTCGTCTCACCCAAAAAACCCAACAAAACAAACCCAAATTTCATTAGTTAGCAATTATGTATTTATTCTCAGTGGTGGAGTAACAATGCAAGTGAGCTAACTGGCTACAGCACAGTTTAAGACTAATAATAGCTGGGTTACTCAGGTCAAAGCAGTCTGCCACCCAGAACTTCATTAAATGTCATCTTTGCCATTAAAAACAAATCCTAACTTGACTGCAGGGAGTGAGAGGATGTCTCCAGCACAGGCAGAAGCACCAACCTACTTTGTGTGTTGACTTTCTATGTGTGAGATATATAGTCAGCATTTCTAATGAATCTGCTTGGAGCGGCTGGAATATTATGATTTATAGCACCTTCCCACTCTCTATCATAGCATTTTATTAGATGGATGGGAAGCCAGTAGTAATGAGGTTAGGAATGAGAAAACATCCATCAAGCTTGGCTACATCTTCTCAGTAAAGACAACACACTATCTTGTACGTCACAGGCAGTGATCTAGGTCACGATGGTATAAAATGTGTGATTAAAACCAAGCACTTGACACTAGATAATAGGCATCTAGTTAAAAAATAGCTCTAGTGTTCCTGGCTTTTAATTAAACCCAACTCATAAATATGCACTGTGGTAAATATACTGCAGAATTGGTCTTGTTTATATTCCACCACATAACAATTACCTCCAGAACGAACACTTTATTTCACTACATGCTGTTATTAGGCCAGAGAGAGTCTAAGAGACAGTCTAAAATACAAATGTTAAGCCAGTGATGTTAGGCAGGTACACAATGATCCCATCCACTTCAATTGCTTGCTCTCCTTCTCACACTCGCTCCTGCAGTTATCAATCTAAAATAAAGCATCCTTGATCATTTTTATCAATCTTTCAAGGCAGCTTTGATTGCTTCAGTAATAACAAGGGGGGGGGGGAGGGGCTCTTAAATATAGAATGCTAGTGTACTGTAAATCTATCTCTTTAACAGGTTTATTCTTTTGTGTGTGGCTCATTTACAGAAGATTTTTTTACGTGGCTTTGAATAATGTAAAGCTGACAGATTTGTGTACAGAAGCCACAGACAGTATGTAGGCACTTGTTCAGCAAGCTATTTAACTGTGCCTGACTTAAGTGCTTGAGTCATCTCATGGAGGTTAACAGTCAATTACCCATTGATTGCTAACTCAACAATTGATCAATAAAGGAGTACCCTCATGGCTTCAAGAAACAACATCCTTGTGCTGAAAACAGAGGCACTGGGGTCAAGTTCTGTATGTCAGGGAATTCTTGCAGCTATAAAGGCAATGGGAGGTTTTCAGTGCCACAGATGACAGTACAGGAGGAGATGAAGCCAGCTGTAGTATAATTGCTCAGGGTTTCATTCAGTGGGACACATGGTTAATGAAGGCCCTCTGTTCTAGCAGCAAAAAGTAAGCATTTCTAGTTTTAAGGATATCATTCAGATCTACTAAATGAAGTACATTGGTATTTGCTTAGTTGTGAGCAGGAAACAACCATGAATCTAAGAGATGTGCTACAATTGGTATGTACTTTGACTAAAACTCTTCACTATTTTCCATTGTAAATGAAATAATATTTATCATATCTGATCAGAGTTATTAAAAATTCTATGGGCATTGAGATAAAAGGGTGTAAAACTCACATGAAATATAATGTCTTTCATTTCTTTCTCTAGCTTTTCAGAAATACAGTGAATGTACCATTCTTAAATCATCACAGGCAGAAAAAGTGACCTTTTATAATGGTGACACATCTTGCAAAGAATGATGAGTTTTCCACTGCAGCTGAATCACTGAACTTTATAATTTGCCTAGAACATTTGTAAATTTGTGATTTCTGCTGTAAACCACTATTTTTCCCCTCTAGGGAGACCTTTGAAGCATTTGCTAGTGGCCTCCAGGGAGGTGAATATTCATGTGATGCTTCTTCTATTTCCACCTGCTACACCAAAAGAGATCTGGAAATACAGAAGATATGTTTCAAAGTTAACTTTTGCATATAATCAAAGTCTGCATTGCTGGGCCTTTTTAGGCAGGGGAAGAGGAAATGGCATTTCTTATTTTCAGAGTAAAGAGAGCTGGATCCATAATAAAAGTATCTTTCAAAAATGAAACTGTTAAGTTGCTTCAGAATGTTAAGGATAATTTTTTTAAAGCTGTTACGTCAATAAAAAGTACTATTTTTTCTGTGATCACAGAATGGGTCAGGCTGGAAGGGATAACAGGGGGTCAGCTAGTCCCACCTCCCTGCTCCACCAGGTTCATCCTAGTGCACAGGATTACATGCAGACAGCTCCTAAGTATCGCCAATGAAGGAGATATGTCCCAGTGTGTGGTCATTCATTAAGGAATTTCTTCTTCATACTCAGGTGGAACTTTCTGTGCATCAGTTTCTGCCCATTGCCTCTTGTCCTATTGCTTGGCACCACCGAGCAGAGCCTGGATCCATGCTCTTGACACCCACCCTTCAAATACAGACACTGATGAGCTCCCTCATCTCTCAGTTGGCACTTCTCAAAGCTGACCAGCTACCTCAGCCCTCCCTCAATAAGAGAGATGCTCCAGTCCCATAACCATCTTTGTCATTCTCTGCTGGACCCACTCCAGGAGCTCCATGTCTCTCTTGCCCTGAGGCGCCCAGAACTGGACACAGCACTCCAGATGTGCCTCACCTGGACTGAGTAGAGGGACAGGACCCCTTGTCCTGCTGGCAATGCTCCTCCTAATGCACCCCAGGACACCACTGGCTTCTTGGCCCCCAGGGCACACTGCTGGTTCATGGACAGCTTGTTGTGCACCAGGACCCCCAGGTCCTTCTCCACAGAGCTGCTTCCCAGCAGATCAGCCCAAGTCTGTGCTGGTGCCTGGGGTTATTCTTCTCCAGTGCAGGACCCTGCATTTGCCCTTGTTGAATTTCTGGCAGTTCTTCTCTGCCCATCTCTCCAATGTGTTGAGGCCCTTCTGAAGGACTGCACAGCACTCTAGACATTGATATTGGGTAAGAGGAGTACATGAAGGATTTCATCCTAATTAATAATCCTAAAAAATACGCAAAAATTCACTAACCTACTTCCCTACACTATTAATGTTCTGCCAGAACATGGTCCTAATATAGCCCTTTCCAGTATCATGCATTTAAGTAATTTGTCTTTTCTTTCATGTCATCATACTTATTTGAAGTTAAATTATTTTCAGTATTCTCAGAAAATTATTGATATTTTGTTGGATGGAAATGGTGGCAGCAGCAATCAAGCTCACTCTGTCATATAGTGAGGTGAAATATATCTTGATGCTATATTAACAGCTTACTATTTGTGATGAATTTTAATAACAGGATTAATTTGCCTCAACAAAAAAGATAAACTTGAATGTTAATAAAAGATGTGTTATGGTGCCATCTAAATGCACCACTAAGACTTTCATACAAAACCAAAATTGTGTATTGGTTGAAGAAAGCGCTGTTCAAATAGACGATGATCTGTCTACTTGCAGTCATCATAATCCTTGCAGAAAGAGGTTTATTATGCTGGCTTTTATTATGCATTCATTTTTCAGAGGAATAAATTACATGCTCCTTTTGCTGTGTTAATATTGCAGGCGACCATGGCTGCTGTTGTACATT
Source organism: Corvus cornix cornix (assembly GCF_000738735.6). Taxonomy (NCBI): domain Eukaryota; kingdom Metazoa; phylum Chordata; class Aves; order Passeriformes; family Corvidae; genus Corvus; species Corvus cornix. The sequence goes on along the minus strand of NC_046357.1, from coordinate 39,142,952 downwards.
CCCTTGGAAACACATTTTATACAGTGCCAATTAAGCAGGAGGTGGGAATATTGGCAAGAGGATTCCAGTATCTCAGCTAAAGGTCAATATGGTTACCAACCAGCCAGAAATTATTTAGTAATGGCTTGTATAGTCAGCACTGGGTGAGAGCCCAGCTTCTGCTAAGGCCTTAGTATTTAGAAGACAGCTTAAAATAAATATAAATCATGTCCATGACCTCCCCTGACCAAGCTTGTTTTTTGCATTTTTTCGTCCTTAGTAGTCTTAATGTTTCAACACAGAACGAGTTCAATGTCTATACTGACCCTTAGACGCCAAGTCTGCACATAGATTCAGTAATGTTGACTTCTCCCTCCCCTTTTTACAGATTGCAAGAAATTCTAACCCTGATCAAAAACTACATAAGGTCAGGTAGCTTGGACACTTTCTAGCATCCAAAGAAAAAAGCATATCTTCTTTTAAGGGCTATTCAGAAAATAACTGCCAATTTAACTTTTCTCTGCTATATTTAAGGCTTCTTAGTGTTCAAATGAGATTTTCACTTATCTTTCTTCACCAACTTCCATGAAAGATCTATTGAGACTTTATTGGTGTCTTCGTGAATGCCCAGAGAGATGTGAATTAGCAAGGTGAGGTTTGGTATGGTCTTTAATCTAAGACTAAAAACTGACCTTGAATTGAATTGAATTGAATTGAATTGAGAGACAATTTAGCTTTAGCAGGGAACAGGTAAGTAGATATTTTTTTCTTTTCTTACATCCCAATAGAAATGCCTATACTCTGTGTTCCCTGTAAACATGGTGACCACTGGGAAAAACAATACCAAGACTTCACTGCAAATAAATTTCGGCATGAAAGGTCTCACCATCATTGTACACAATGACAGCAAAGAAACATCTGTACCTTTGAAGAATGAGATACAAGCTGGGCTATCTCCCCCTTCATCACTCTCACTTTTTCCTTGTCTCCGTACTTTCTGGACTCTGCCCATTTGGACAGTCCTTGCTCATCAGACAGGTTCCCTTGCCATACAGGACTTGCACAATTAATAGAAATCTCATATTTCAAGATCATTCTCAAGTTCTTCACAGCCTGCAAGAAGAAACCTGAAGTCTGTAATTTTGTCCCCACATGCCAACAAGGCATAAATGAAGAGAATTCATTCTTTGAATTCTTCTGTTCTGAAAGTCACCATCACTCATTAATGTATTTTAGTCCACAAAAATTCAGGCAGGTTTTCAAAGGAAAAATTAACTTTTTATTTAATTTTACTATTAACTGGGCTGAAACAAAAAGTTTCAATTTTTCCTACGAGCCAGGAAAAAGGAATCATTTCGTATTTGCTTATTTCCCTGTATTTTTTCTACATCAATAATATTTCTTCTCATTTTATAACTGCTAATAGAAGAGCCTCATTTTTCCTAAGCAACAGCTGACACTTTAAGGGCAGGTCTCTCATGTGACATGCCTGGACAGAAGCTGCAGGTGACTCTGTTTCATTAGACCACATGGCTCCCCAGGACACCAAAAGTTCTGTTTTATTAGAAAATTTCAAAGTGGCTCAGATGATTACTCTTTCATTATCTATTTTATAAGATATGGCATTTATCCTAGATTTTGGGAAATCAATTCTTTAAGGAGATCATTTCTGCCAAGGTCATGTATGGCTTGGACTTAACTCTTATCTAAGTAAATAACTTAAAGGCTGCCTGTCACCACTCACACAGTCTTTACTAATCCCTTCAAATTTTGAAGCACAAAGCAATGAAGCAGCAAAGAAAATGAAATTTTCTGCTTATTCATGTCTGTAAACTTTGTGCCTCTCTGGAATGAGAGTGTGAGGCAGGTATAAAAGGACATTTGAAACTCTTAATCTGTACTTGGCCTGATCATAAACCATCAACCAACCCCAGTCATGAGTAGAAGGTATTTTGATTTTCTAAATTTTCAGAAGCCAGGTTTTTCTTAGATTAGGGAGTGAGGATGAAAGAGTTAGCTGACAGCTTTTCCACCCCACAGACTACAACAAACTCTTCTGGAGATCTCCTGTGAGTGCCCTAATACTCAAAGTGCATTATTGCAATGTATAAACAACCTTAATTTCTTCCTCTCCACAAAGGGTTGCTATCTTGATGGTACTATACGATTAATGTGAAGAGGAATCTATTTGTGCAGATGAGAGTATTAAATGAAAAGTAGCTGAGGTGAGGTACATTTCTATCTGCAAGCCCTGAATATCTAAAGGATAACACCTCTATTACAACACCAACAGCAAACAATATTATGATTTTTTTTTTCAGTATTATCTTTTGGGAAAAGACAAGAAGTACAAGTAGACAGAGCAGCATCTTCCTTGAAAGAAAACTAGGCTTTTCTATGTGTCACCTCTCTAACAAGAGTCCCCACAGTGCCATTGTGTTTACTTTCTTTGCATAGAAAGGCTAAACAGTGAGAACCCTGGTGCATAAGCTCTTCAACTATTGAGATATTGAATTCTGATCTTTAATAAACCAACACTGATTTACTTCACTGCTTCTGTTTGCTTAGTTAAGCTCCACTGGCATAGGAAAAGGCACATATAATTTAATCAGATTGCTTTTTTCATTTGATTTTTATTAATGCAGCAAGGAGGCATTGAGCTCAGTGAATTCTCTCAGTTCTCACCAGTGTAATATATCACTTCCTTCTTGAATGAAATTTTCAAACAACAGCAAAAAATCCTAAAGTAGTACCAGAGCTTATGTGGAGTTGACATGAGGTCCATTTCAATGGTACATGCTTTTTCTCTTTCAATCTTGTATTAAAAGTATACTTTGTGGAATAGATGACAGAGTAGTTAAAGTGAGTGTTAAATGCTCTCATTTCTGTGGGGTTGTGATAGACATGACATTCTGTTTCCTCCTAGAAAAATCCCACCAGGATATCTATGTAGCTGCCTTATGCCATCCAGCATCCAGCACAACCTGCTGCTCTTAGCATTAGATATTCTAGATAAATATAGTACTGTTGAGCTGTCACAACTGGAGACACACAGATTTTCAAGTTTTACAGTTCACAGCAGCTTCGGACAAATCTTTCCCATTTACTTCAGGGTCAAACTTTCAAAAAGGCATTTACATTCATTTCTCTGTGCAGAGTTGTCATGGTGGTTTTAAAAAAACAAGTTTAAAATAAAGCTGAGCACGTGTAAGGGTGATTTAATGCTGTGCTTTTCTGAAGACACTTGCACTTTGTGTAGAGGAGAGCTGACAATAATCTGGGAGTTTTCATTGTTCAGTTGCCATTTACCCATTTTCCCACCAGCCAATATTGTTTATTCTGTTGTGTTATTCCACTTCTACCATATTTGATTATGTTCCATCTTGTAATGTGAAGACTGAACTGGAACACACATATTATGGGACTATATATCTATATCTCTATATTCTTACATATATGAATAAGAAAAATAATTAAAAGTTGCAATCTCTCAGGAGCATCTGTGTGATTTTATTTTCAATTGCAATGTTATGATGTCCACCTTCATTGAGGAGTAAGCAATCCATCTGCTTTTTCTTTTCGCCTTGAAAGAATGTACAAACCAGTGACATAAATTACCAAAATAATACTTCCTCTGTGACAGCAGAACTTCACATTAATGAAAAAATCTCACAGGAAAAAATAGCAAAAAATTAGGAAATTATACCTCTTTCTTTGTGTGGATTGTCTTTTACAAAAAATTGTTTGGAAAGTGACATTATTTTAGTAGTAGTAGTAGCAGTAGTAGTAGTAGTAGTAATAGTAGTAGTAGTAGTAGTAGTAGTAGTCATAGTAGTAGTAATAGTAGCAGTAGTAATAGTAGTAGTAGTAGTAGTACAATAGAGATTACTTTTCAAGTAAGGCATGAACCATGCTTCCATCCTCCCAGGGTAATTTCCATTCCAAAGCTGCTAACTACGCTCAGAAACAAATACAACTTTGTATATTCTTTATCACACTTATAGCAATCTGAGTGAAAAGTGAGTGAGTTTTTGCTAGAACTGCAGGCTGACACATCTCCATGTCTCTCAAAAATTTTTAACACAGGTCATATTTTGTTCTTAAGTCTATAGAAATAGTTGCGTTGTTGGCTTCTTCTTGTGACAGATCTCTGCTTGCTTTTCAATCTATCATTATTCTACTTCAGTCTATAGGTGCATGGCATACAGATTGCTGGGATTTGTAGTAACTCTCTTTCACTGAAGCCAGCAAGAGTTTTACTACCTATTTCTCTGAGTAAGAGTATTTAAAGAAACTCTTTACTTTAGTCTATCTCCATGTTCATATTCCCAAGTACTGAATGGCAAGTAGATAAGATAAATAAAGGAAAATTAGTAAAAGTGCACAGCAGCAAAAGTTTGTAGCCACAACTTTCAAACTTAGGGGCAAAATAAAAATACAGATAATTAATAATATCTAACTAAGAAATTTTAAGTATCTAGAGGCTCACAAGATTCTTTACATTATTCTGGTTTTTTTGAGAAGCTTTTATGAGTTTCAAATAAAATGTTTAATGTTTCTTGAAGCAGTTTCTCTAAGTTACCACATAACTAGCCAAAACAATATATTTTTAAAATTTATAATGTTATTAATTCCTTACTATTATATATCCATTATCAAGACCAAGATTTCAGCCTTTCAACATGCTAGAGATAATGCCTGGAGATTGTCCCATATATTTTTACCACAAATCATCTTGAAGGTGCTTTCGTGCTCTAAACCCATAGCTTCAGAGACAAAGCTACCACCCTGTCCATTATTTCAAATTAACAGTAATAAAGCCCTCTAGTTACTTTCAGGAATGTAAGAACATTGACCAACACTAAACTTCATTATCCTCAGATCATTGATCTGTATCACTTAACAAATGCCTTCTGCCACAGAGTTTCTAGCTGTGTGGAGACAGCTGCATTGATAATATGATATTAGGCTGACTTTTGTGTCAAAGCACCAGTTTCTTGAGTTTTTACATGTGAAAGTAGCAGCTGTGTTCTGTTAAACCTCTAAGTTTTACAATTTAATTTCATATGAAGATTACAACAAAAGATATAATTTCAAAAGCAACTTTTGTGGAAGGTGGTACAATGGAGACCTCTCCAGAAATATTCAACTAATGATATAATTTGTAATCAAATGAAAAAAAAAAAAAACCAACTTAAAGCACCCTAAATTCATTTTTTTACTCCATTATTCTGTTTGTCTTGCCAACAAACCATATACAAAATAGAAAATAGTTACGTGGAAACATTTGCAGGAACTTGTTCCCGTCATGAAACTAAAATGTCATTTGTCATAGCAAACAAACTGTCACTCCCTTCCGGCAAAGGGCTCAGTATTTGCTCTGCTTGTCTGCCCACCTAATGGGATAGCAGAATATTGCTGCAATGAGGGGCCATTTGTATACAAAATCTTGCCTCCAAGAGCAGTCCTCCAATTTACACTCGAAACACCCACTATTTTGTTTTCTGGATGGTGTTCTGAACAGAGTAATGTGAAGTCTTTTGGCACTCTGCTTTTAAGTGCTTACAGACAGGCTTTCAAATATATATATCTGCCTAAATGTATAACATTCAAGGGGAGTGAAACATGATATGTTAAGTGTTTGTAGGAAGGTCTGGACTACAGTAATCCTTTTAATAAAATGTCCACAATATTTTCAAAACAAACCAGTAGTTCCCACTAAATCTTCTCAAGCAGACGTGCAGATATCCCCATAAAGGATTCCACCCTTGGGACCAAATTGGTTTTTTTTGCAGCAAATAAATGTTATGTTTGTTTCTTATGACTATGTTCAAAGAAATTGTAACAAAATTGTTTACAATTCTTTGTGGTTTGGGGTTGGTTTTATTTTTTTAAAATACAGATCAAAAATTATCTGTTAAACATAGTCTATTTTAATAATAAGAAAACTGTGTTACACACTTGGATTCTCAGTCTTTAATTTGGCATTCTCTAGGCAGCATCCATGTGCAGTCCCTCAATCTCCAATTCTGAGGCATAATCCCATGCAAGTACAGTATTAAGTTCCATGGTAAACCTGCCAGAGGAGGGCGAAAAGGATTAGACTGCTGCAGCTTAACAAAGATTCAGTGAATGTGTCACTTTAAAGGATGCCAGGTTTTGACATGAATAGTTACTCGCAATCTAAATGTATTACTTATCTAAGTATTAATTACCCACTGAGAAAAAAATAAAAAGACAGTTATCCCACAGGAGTAGCCTGAATTTTACAGTACGGTCATTTGTAAGTAAATTTGCAAAGCTGTGCACAGGGAGCTAAGGATAAACCCTATTAGTGAATAAATGGATTTGCACATTTTATAGTTGTATGCAGCTTGGAAAATGTACCTTTTCATGTCTTAGCCTAAGGATCCAATAGCTGCTTTAGAGCTGCTGCCTGCTAGTACCTGGAAAAGATGCTAAATATCTACATTGCCTCTAAAACATGGCCCAATGTACAAAATTTAAAAAAAAAGAATATGTCAAATTGGTTTTTTGCTAAAGGTGTAGAAGATACCTCTGAGATACAAAATAATGCTAAAGGAGAATGAAGATAAGGGTGCCTTCAAATCCTAGTAGAAAACTAGCTATTAGAGGGGGAAAAAAAAGATTCCACATTTTTCAGACATTTCCATATTTTTTTAAAGATGTTTTGTCACCAAAAAGTGACAAAAAGTCATTTCCATTCCTCCCACTTCATTCAGTTTTTGCATTTGTAATTTAAAGGCTATTACCTGTCTCAGTATCACTTCCATTTCTCTCCTTCATGAACATTTTGATGTCCTAGAGCTTCTGTCTAAAGTGTCAAGACTGAAGTCTCCCTGAAGTTTTCACAATCAGTTGTTTATCTTTCTTCTAGCAACTTTTCCCCACATTATTACTTTCCAAAAATTCACTCTGGCAGATATCTTCATTCTTTCTTCCTCCTTAGGCCACCTATGAGTACTTTTAAACTCTATCATCATACTTCTAAGATCTATTTCTCTACATATTCCAACTAAATGAGTGTTATTCATTTGCATCAGCTCTGTCTTTCTCAGGTCACTTTCATGGTTTTTCTTCTTTTATTAACAAATCCACCTTCTGCCTCAGTCAATATTATCCACTCACTGGATGTATTGTAATGGCCTTTTACATCAGTACTCCTATTTTCAAATTAATAAAATTCCTTTATTTTTCCTCTCTAATATCACTAAAGTTCCATCTTTAATCCTCAGCCTTTCGTTAGCACTATTGTCCGTACTCCAGTCTTTTCTCCCAATAGCCTCTCCTCTGTCTCAAGCTTCTACCATCTGCTCCCTTTCAACAGTGATGTTTCTTTAGCCTCACTGTTTTTTCTTCTCTCACTCCCTTCAATCCTCTACAAGCTAGTTTTCAGTTCTCCTCACCAGTGAAATTACTCTCACTAATGACATTTTACGAGCTACAGTAAATAATTTAGGGGCAATGTTAATAATGCACAGGAAAGAAGGAGAGGAATTAAGAGATACAGGAAAAGAGAAGTTTCAGCAGAGAACCACAACATGATTGAGAGATACAAAACACATTTTTCCCTATTACCTCTTCTCCAGAGAAAAATATCTCATATTCCAAGACTGATATATAAAGGGAGGCAAGATGATGCCTGATGCTCAATATATGAAGGAAAGAGAAGTGGGAAGAGGTTCATGGATCAGGCTAAAGTTAGAGAGAAAAATCTTGCACAAAACCAAATGGGGTTATCTTTACTAGAACTTGAACAGAATTAAGTGTGACTGGCAGCCTTGAGAAGGGTTCATGGTTTCATAGTACTTAGAATAAGACAGGCAGCCAGAGATCACTATACTCTTTGAGTGCTTCCTATTTTTTAAGTCAATACCTTTCTCAGGTACCACACACACTTTAACTGACTGCAAAAGTACTTTGTTTTTTCATCAATACTAATTGAAGCAGCTTGATTTAAAATGCATTATTTCCAGTAGCAGCTCAAGTATTCAAGAGCTATGTCTGATTTAGCCTAGGTATTGCTGCTGGGAGGGGCTAATAAAATACAAAGTGGGTAGAAACTGTTTTCTTCTATAGCATAGGGACCAAGCAGCAGAACTGACCAAGTAATCCCTAGAAAATGTGAGCAAACCAAATATTTTCTTTGGAAAAACTTGCTTTTCTGGGAGGAAAATGTCTTTTTCCATGAGACAAAACTTGCAAGTTTTCACTCATGTGAAAGTGAAGTTTCACAAAAACTGCTGAACCAAGTTGTCTGCTCCTGAAAAGATTAAAGGCAAAAATATTTAGTGAACTGATACAGTCTTTCACCATAAACAAGGCTGGAAAATTCCTGCCAATATCCATCTACCTACTGATTAAAATTTTCCAGGTGGCCAACCAAAAAATCAAGCAGGTTCTTTCTCAAAGAATAATAATTGTCATTAAAACCCCTTTTCACTAAATCTTTCAGAGTTCTGACTGTTGTCAAGGGCTGGGTTCAATTCCTTCCACCTCTCTTTCGAAAAAACCCCCAAACCCAAACTTTCCATGTTTCAGCCTGCTAGAGATAGCGGAGGATATTTTCCATTATAACAAGTGCGTTAAAAAAATGCAGGATGCTTATGAAACTTTTCATTTAAATTTTGTCCAAATAAAACAGGAAGAACCCTCCCCAGCCTCACCAAATGAAAGCCAGTGAAATTCTGTATCTATGTTGTTAGCTGCAAATAAAGCATATGTAGCAATGTTAGCAATATGTAGTCATGTTTTGCCCTGCTTCTGGAATTAGATGTCTCTTTTCTTCCCATACACACATGAGGATGACTAAAAATACTAAAGGTCTTTAACAAGGGCTCTTTGTGCAAAAATTTTTGGTTTAGGCCTTTTCCCCCTCTCCCTCATCCCCCAAGACATTGACCGTAATGCATCACGTATGAACCCACAACACGTGATGTGAAACTATTTAGTCATAGATTCACAGAATCACAGAACATGCTGAGCTGGAAGGGACCCATCAGGACCATCGAGTCCAACTCCTGGCCCTGCACAGGACAGCCTAAGAGTCACACCATGTGCCCAAGAGCATTGTCCATATGCTTCTTGAACTCTGTCAGGCTGGTGCTGTGTCAACTTCCCTGGGGAGCCTGTTCCAGAGCCCAGCCACCATTCAGGTAAAAAACCTTTTTCCTGATATCTGACCTAAACCTCCCCTGACTCAGCCTCATGCCATTTCCTTGAGTCCTTTCACTGGTCACAAGAGTGAAGAGATCAGTACTTGCCTTTCAGCATTCTGCAACTCCATTCTGCACTCCACTACATCTTTAACATCTCCAAAAGCCCAAGAGAATTGTAAAAAGATTGCTTTTAATCTTCTAAGAAATACTTTATTTTAATCCTTTCCAGGTGTAGTTCTCAGCTACTACTGAGGAATAAATCTTAGCTGGCTTTGTTTTTTTTTTTTTTTTTCCCCACACCGTATTATTAATGTATATTAATGTATTTAGTATATACTCCTTTTCAACAAGATGCTTTGTGGAAGAGTTTTTTAAAGCAGCTATAAAATAATCTTGAGTATTGGAAAAGTTTCTATGCATAAAGTTTTTAAACACTCTTCATGTTAGGGAGTCAGTTAAGAGAACTGCAAATAATACCTGAGATTTTCTCAAGTTTGCAAATATTTTCAGCTTCTATTGTCATTTCCTGAGATGTTTGAAATCACCTTCTGCTTCTTTGTTTGTGTGTGCATCACTCCCTATGACAGTGATGGAGATGGGATATCTTACACCTGTTTTTTCTGACATATCTCCTCCGCCAGGTAGCTCTTTGAGATGAGAATTTCATCCTTCCAGCACTATAAAAAAATGAGCTTATCCTTGTTTTCTGGTAAGTGTTGTTAGTGCCTCTTTGCCTCTGAGAATGTTTCATGGAAACCAAGTCTGAATTTTGAAATGCCTGAATTTGTCTTAATTCCATATAAAAACACATGGTAGGGAAAGAACTTCTGAAGTTACTTGAGTAAGTAACTCAGTTAAATCTTGCCTCCAACTATGCTAACTTTCAGTGAAGTGTCTCTCTTATGAAAATATTCAGCTAACCCAGATTGACAGGTACATCTTTTGTTGGAAGTATAAGCTCACCACGTCACTTTAGTAGAAGCAACCTAGATTCTCATAAGAGAAACCACTACTTCTTTCTAAACTTCATCCATTTGCCAAGACAACACAAGTCCTTAGTTACTGTGTGAACCTGCACAGCACATTTAGAGACGACTTCCCTTGGAGCCAAATATTTCGGTCAAAATTTCCCTAGTGCTTGCCTAGATCAGCCAGAGTACAGTAAACTGAACTGCAATGGGATCATGAGTTTTGTATGGAGAAGTAATAAGCAGAACTAGAGGATCACAATGGTCAGAAGGACCTTTGCTGGATTAATAACAGGATAGGCAAAGGTCACACTGTTCTAGAGCTAATGGTGCACCTGAACATCAGCTATGGCCAGTTCCACCATTCCCTTAAGCTGCAGACTTGAACACACTAATGAGAGAAATAACACTTAGAAAAAAATGAACAGACCCATGCCCTGAAGAAGAATACAAAGGCAGACTACGCTGCAGTTTCTGGGTTTCTAAGAACATGCCCACTGTGGGTCTCCAGAAAACAGAAAGCATGTAGCTTTCTTCCTCGTGTGCCTGGTGAGGGGGCAATGGGAGAATTTGAGGCGGGGGCTAAGAGCAGTGTACTGCCTCCCGGTTTTCTCAGTACTCATTGAATCACACCTAGGCAAAAATCCTCACATAAAGCACAGACATTACAACCTAACTAATTATTATACCAAGCACTCAAGAGTTTTCATGTTTATTTTCCAAGGTTTTGGTGTGAATTCATTAATTAACACAGTAAATTTGCTAATGAATATTTTAATAGTGTTAATATGCTGCATATGCAGATTGAGTCTACAGAGTGTCACCTGGAGAAGAACTGCTTCAACATTTGACTGATTTATGATGCAAGTTTTGTTTTGCCAGTCTTTCCCTTCCTTTAGATCATTAGGTGACATTTCAGTAATAATAGTGTCCTTAGACCAAGTCAGCATGGAAGATGATTTCACACAGCTAGTGAAATATTTTTAAAATGCAAACAAAATGAATTTTTAAAAGCTTCAAAATAGCTTTGGATTCAGAAAGCCCTTACAATTCATGGGCAGTTGTCTTTAAGAAAATTGCTCTTAAGTTATGCATACTTCTTACTCATCTGTTCAGAGATTTCTCTGTCTCTTCTACCACATAGTCTGTATAATTTAAGGTGACTCACTGTACAGGAAAGTTCACCTTCCATTAAAATGTTTTCTTTAGTAAGCACTCTCCTGGAAGTGCTGTAGTGTAAACATGAGTGGCTACGAATACGAACATTTATTAAATAGTGCTGATGAATTTTTCAATACCTAAGGGAGAGCAATTCACAGCTCAATCATTCGGGCCATTTTAAGTGCTGCACAGGACAATTCCACAACATCTTCCATTAATATTTAATTGCCCATTTTATTCTGTTTACCTTTTTGGTTAATATATAATTTAAAGCCCTTCTACTAAAAAGGAGCAGGGAGGGAGGGAAGAGAACAACTGTTAGCCTGCTTTTAACAAATCTCTGGTGAGAGCTTTTCCTTCATTTAAAATTCATTGCAAAGAATTTTTATTTAATATCAGTAACACAAACCCCAAGTATTAAAGGAAAACTTGGAAGCAAGTCTTGCATAACAGTCCTGACATTGACTTAAATTTGACTGACACCAATTTCTGACTGGCAGCCTTTCACAAAGCACTCCAGAAGACTGGGATGATGCCACACAGCCTGATCACTGGAAGGAGGTACAAAAAGTGTGTGGCAGTGTTACAACCCCTGTTGCACAAAGGTTATTCCACAGGAAGTAATATTCTTCAATGTCTTGGTGGAAAGGGAAAAGGGATTGGAAAACTTAAGAAAAATATTTGGCCCAAAATTACAAAAACAGGGAATGTACAGAGAGATATATGACATTGTGGTGATTAGGAAATAAACTGGTAAGTTAATGGTCCTGAAAGTGCTTGGGTACTGTGAAGTGGATAAAAAAGCAACAATCACGTAAGAATGTTGCTCTTCCTTGCCAGTCATTGGGACATCACAGCTCATCACAACCATGAATCTCATATTTATTAAAAAAAGTAAAGATCTCATTTAAAAATTTGGAACAAAAATAACAGCCGTGGTACTTAGGCTTTGGTCATTATTTTGAGAATCACAAGCAAACTCACATGGGCTTAAATATTGAAATAAATGTGGTTGTTCTGAAATTTTCAGTGGCTGTATGTTTGATCTTTCACTTTCTGTAGTCTTTAATATATTTAAAACAGATTAGGAGTTTATGGCCTAGAGTAGTCTATCACTTTTATTACCTCCTGCCTTAAGATAAGATCATTGGTTTGCTGAGAAGCTTTTGAAAAATAATAAATAAATGAAATAAAATTAATAAATCCCTTAGCTTTTCTGGCTCACTCTCTTAATTTTCTTTAACAATCACTCAGGGTATATCTACAGAGAATAATATCATGCTGTGGAGGTATATCTAGATGTGCTATTAGAAATCTGGTGCATTAACCAAGCATTTTCTCTGGATCCAATATGTCTTATTTTTCAGAATTATGTGCAATATTAAAGACTAGCATATATGTAATCATGAGATCAATGCTCAACTTACATAACATCCTAATGAAAAAGAGAAAATGTGAACACAATATTCAAAGTTAGCATGACTTCAGCAGCTATATTTAAACAAAAAATGCAAGGAGAAACAAAAATCATGACGAGAATTAAACAGCTTATGTACAGTCTTTAAGATATATCTAGCACAATGCATAAAACTGGAAAATTAAGAATAATACTCTGGGAGGTATTGAAAAACACCTGAAAGAGGACATAGTCATTGGTCACAGCTAGCATGGCTTCTTGAGAGGAAAATCCTGCTTATCAAACCTGATTTCCTTTTAAGACAAGGTAACCCACCTTTCTGATCAAGGGATGCCAGATGATCTTTTCAGATTTCATTAAAGCCTTTGATACTGTCTCTCAGGACCTTCTGGACAAAATGTCCAGCCCACAGCTGGATAAACACATCATGGGATGGGTGAGCAACTGGCTCGCGGGTCAGGCATAAAGGATTATAGTGAATGGGGTGACATCAGACTGGGAACCTGTCACTGGTGGGGTTCCACAGGGCTCCATCCTCAGCCCTGTGCTCTTCAACATCTTCATAAATGACTTGGACACAGGACTGGAAGGGATACTGAGCCAGTTCGCAGATGATACAAATCTGGGAGGAGCTGCTGACTCCTTTGAGGGCAGGGAGGCCCTGCAGAGAGACCTCAATGAATCAGGGGTCTGAGCAATCGCCCACCATATTAAGTTCAACAAGGGAAATGCCGGATTCTGCACCTGGGACAGGGCAACCCTGGATTTATGGACAGACTGGGAATGAGATGCTGGCAAGCAGTGCCATGGAAAGGGACCTGGGGGTCCTGGCAAGCTGAACATGAGTCAGCAGTGCCCTGGCAGCCAGGAGGGCCAACCCTGTCCTGGGGTGCATCAGGCACAGCATCGCCAGCTGGGCAAGGGAGGGGATTGTCCCACTCTGCTCTGCACTGGGGCAGCCTCACCTCGAGTGCTGGGGGCAGTTTTGGGCAACACAATGTAAGAAAGACATTAAACTATTAGAGAGTGTCCAAAGGAGGGCAACAAAGATGGTGAAGGGCCTTGAGGAGAAGCTGTGTGAGGAGTGGCTGGGACCACTTGGTCTGTTCTGGAGAGGAGGAGACTGAGGACAGACCTCATTGCAGTTACAACTTCCTCATGAAGGGAAGAGGAGGGGCAGGCACTGATCTCTTCTCTGTGGTGATCGTGACAGTACCTCAGGCAATGGCCTGAAGTTGTGTCAGGGGAGTTCAAGAAGCATTTGGACAGTGCTCTCAGGCACATGGTGTGACTCTTGGAGATGGTCCTATGCAGTGCCAGGAGTTGGACTTGATGATCTTTGTGGGTCCCTTCCAAATGAGCATATTCTGAGAGTCTCTGAAAATGTTTGTATTTGCATATATTATAAATTCATCAACCTTGAGAACAGATTAGGCCTATACGATGGAATTATCTGTGACTTTGCTTCTTAGTGTTAAAATCCCAAGATAACAGGGTATGGTTCTCTACCAATGAACTAGGTGAGAACAATTAGCATTTGTGTCTCCAGTAAGAGCGGCCAAGGACAACATGAGCAGGAAGTCTCCATGTTTAATCACCAGATCACGAACAAGCAGTCAATATGATCCTGTGAAATGTCACTCTGTATTGGAATTCTCAGACTTCATCATTGTCTAGAAAACTAACCCAAGTCTGGCTGAATTTTAAGGGAAAACCATATCTAAAGAAAAGCAAAACAAGACACACTGTTCTACCGCAGCCCCACCCACCCTTTCTCTGATCTTAACAGACAATATTTTAAATCTTCAAGACTTCCAAACGACAAGGTTTCAAGAAAGTCAAGGTCAGGAAACAGTAATTTCCTCATGATCAATGCCAGCCATAAGGATGCTTTTCCTCCTCTTCATAATCAGTGTGCTGTGACTTGCCACTGTTGCTATTTCCTACAACCTCAGGGGAAGAGTATGTGGTGCCTACTTCCACGGCTCCTTGGTCTCTTCTCCTTTTGTACGCTGAGTAACTGCCAGACACTTATGGTCTCATTTTCCCTATCAGCTAACCTAAAATGCTAATATTCTGCAGTATGAAGGGCACACATTTTGAGATGTAAGCCTATGCTGCCTGAACTCATGAAAGCAATACTTAAGCTATATACTTAATTGTTTAAATAAAATATTTTATTACCGACTTTGATATAGCCTGAAAGTATACAAGAATTTTTGCTCTGTTGAATTGTGGGTTTTATGCAATATATAGTGTAGGAGCTTTGGGGTTCAGTCTGGACTGGGCGTAGACGAGACGGTGACGAGAGATCTCTATAGTCAGATCTTGGAACATGTGGTTTATTGCAAAGGGCGTGGGTATAGGGGCACTGCTTAGAGCTGCCAGACTCAGCTCGGAGCAGGCCCAGGAGAGCAAGAGAGTAAGCGAGTAAGTAAGGAGAGAGAGAGAGAGTAAGAGTAAGAGTGTGTCAGAATGTGTGAGAGTAAGGAATGAGAATGAAGAAGTCCTGGTTACAATACAATAAATCATCTTCTGTACTGAATATTCTAATTGTCACTAACCAATCTAATACAAGATACAAATCCTATAGCATTTACATACAGCCTATAAGAGTTCTTATATTACCATAGAGTGTTACATCTTAACTTCTAAAAACTACTCTTTGGACCCCTTCTGCTGAGCTAGTAGGGTCTGCTCTGACCCTTGGATCTGCCTGCAAGCAGAGGGTATTGTTCAATCAAGAGGGGATTACCTTCAGTCGGCCATACCATTGTTTTCCAGTTGTTCAGTAACTAAGACTTGGTAATTCAAAGGTGGCTTTCATTTCGATGTCGCTTATAGTTTTCATATTCCCAAAATCTTTTGTCAGGCAATCATATTTATAAGGCTTTCCTGTTTCATCTTCCCCAACAATATAGTTTCCTGTTCTACTCAATAAATAACTAGATACTATTATTTTATTTACATTTAGCCAGATGGTAAAATGGATTTACCAGTTACAAACTACCTGCAGAAATCAGAGGAACCTATATTATTTGAAAAAGACTAGTAAACTTTATCCAATAGTCAGAGATGGTGTTTGCTTGTTCAAATCCATTTTAATCTCGGAGCCGATGAATTCATGGAAACTGCTCTACTTTTTCACCTAAGAAATACAGTCTGTCTAGTTTGGTTTATGTAAGTTTTTCTAAGTTTGTCTGACCAACACACACTACACTCTATCAGTCTTCCCACTGTCTGAGGCTGTCTGCAAACTAAAGCAAGGAGAAATAGGGGAAAATTAATTCTTCTAGTTTGGTGTCTATTTGCATTCTACTTAATTATAAAAATTTGTAGTTTATTAAATTATCAGTCTATTATTATCAAAATTATATTTGGGTATTTTTTTCTGATTTTTTTTTGCTTGTTTCCTTTATTGCACTGTAAATTGCGAAACAAAGATGTATAAAAGCTGTTTCTCATCTAAATTTCAGTCCCTCACACTTTCTTCCTAGACTTAACATGCCACTTGTTAAATATAGTCTGTTCACTGCATCCTCCTATTAAATGCATTCAAATTCTACTCTCTTGCTCCTAGAAAATTAATCCTAAATGAGGTTAAAAGCATCACTGCTTTTTAAAATATCTTTAAAATCAGATAATGTGCCTGTTATTTTCAGCCTGTTGCCTCAGATTTCCCTGTCATTAGAAGTAATTTGATTATCAAACCTCATAGTTTTACTGGTAGATGATCTGAACCAGTAAAATATTTTACTTTTGGAATTGATAGTATGTTTCATTCAGTACTGGTTACACAGCGGAAACTCTTAATTCTTATCACATGCTTGTAGTTTTTTAGAATTTCTCTAGTCCTTTCCACAGATTAGATGAAAATTTCAAGCATACAAGAAGATAATTTGGTTCACTTCTGCCATATTGTACAACCTCAGCTAAAAGTAAATTGTTAAAAAATCTTTGAAAATTGCTTCTGTATTTCCAAGAAAAGCACACACAGAATTGTTTTCTGTTTTCCTCTCCCAAAAGTGTGAGCACTTTGGCTGCATTCCATCCTTCAGAAAATCAACTCACTCTAAGATGTTTAGTTGCCCTTATTCTGTGCTGCCATAAGATGACAAAAAAATGGAGTGAAGATATACAGAGTGGGGCTTCTCTCAGGAAAGTGGTACCTTTTTATTTCCTTTTTTGGGTATACAGTATACACAAAATGTAGACAACAGTGTAAGTTAGAAAGTAATCACACCACGTGATACCTCCTCCTCAGGACGAGCCTTGCCAGTGCTCCTGGAAATCAATACACTGGTCCTACTGCACGTAAAATCTGTTTCCTCTTTGTTAGACTGTCGCTGTTGGGGCGGTCACAACACACACAGACAGTGCTTCTTTCAAGGGCCAAAAAGCCATTTATTAAACAAAGCAGCCTCTTTTATACCCCTTTTTCTATGTTATCGTTCGGGTTACAGATTCATTGGCTGCTAAACTACTACAATAGACTCATTGGCTATTACTAACTACAAGATACTACCATTGGCTACCTATAGCATAAGCATTCAAGCATTCAGAAAAATAACAGAGGCAGGTATGTTGCTGTTTTCTCCTTCTACTGTTTAACTTTCTTGGTTCTGTTGATACTATATTCTCATGGGTAAAAACTAATTGTTTTTCTTCTTATGGACTTTTCTCACAGTCCTTCTCTAGCCAAAGTAACAGGGTTGAGCCATAATTTTACAAAGGCAACAAGGCCTTCATTTTATAAGGTTTTACTTAAACGCCACATCAGACCCAGACAGCAATCCTGACACTGTCAGGCTGGGTGTTCAGAGACTTCTGTCTGCCAAAGTTTCACCTTCTGTTCCATTTCACCCTAAGGGTAAGTAAGACATTATATTCAGTCCACACACATAATAATAACAACAGGATGATTCAAAATACATTCAAACATTTGAAATGGTTCAGTCACAAATGTCGGCAGAAGGCTGGATCTGCAAACTTGTTATAGCACACACTTGTGACAACATTGTTTAAATATAAATGAGAAATGTTACTTACAAATGTCACTAGAAATGTTCCTTAACTGTTGACTCATCTTATGCAAATACATTACCTCCTTGAACCACAGTGTGCCCATATCTATCCTTCTGCCTTTGTGATAGGATCACTGCTAAGTTGACTGTAAGCAGCAATTAACAGTGAAGGTTTCAAAGTCCCTTCATAAGCATAGAAAGCTCTGCAACAGTCTGCAATAAAGATTCACATTCTTTGTTCCTATACATGTCCAGGTGCACATCTTTATAGCAATTCCTACATGTAAGCATCATAGTTTGAACCAGCAATAGTTTTTGAATAAATTTGTGGAAGAGGGATGATCAAGATCATCTTTCCAGTAGATCTTTCTAGAAAGTTGGAAATGCTCAGGTAAAAATTAATTTCCAAGCCAGACTTAGAGCAAAATAAAGGAGAAAAAATTAAAGGAAAATTAAAGGGAAAAGCATTTACCTTAGAGAGTTACAGGTAGAATTAAAAAAAAAAAAATCTGTTCATTGTGTAAACAAAAATAAATTGTTGTTGATGCCTTCAACAAAGTTCATGCTTGGCCTGGCTTAATTGAGGGTATGTTTGTTATTGAAAGTTGGATTTTTTCATTGTGAAAAGTTTTTCTCTCAAGGATGATTCTTCTACATTTTAAAATATTACTGAATAGCTTAGGAGGCTTTCTTTCCACAGAAAATGTTCAACACTTGTAGGCAAAATGGGAAGGGGATGAGTTTTAGTTTTAAATTATGTTAATCTAAAATACTGGATTGTCCAGACTGATACTCATCAGAACAGTTTCTTCCTGTCTGCAGCTACAACTAATGCTGAGAAGATGAAGAGATAAATTTGTGTATTTTCCCTTAGAGCAGGATTAATAAGACAACTATAAAATGTATATATATCTTCATATGGAAATTGCACACACCTGTTATTTATCACTTTCTATGCAAATGCTGCAATGACTCTCTTTCCTTATATGAGTTTATACATAGCCTTTTAAAAATACTAGAACATAAGGTATATGAACCTAGGATTGTGGTTTCATTTTTTAAGCAATTTTTTTAATCTATGTATGCCTCATGTTCTACTGTGTTTATGACCAGTGGCATAAATACATTACAATGATCTCACACACATTTCCAAGAAGAAGTGGAAAAGTATTTAAAATTCAGAGACTTTAACATAATGATTTTTCTCAAGTAATCTACATTTATGCAATTATATTAAGTCATTCATTCAACACATAAATATATACACCTGTGCCACAATATTTACTTATGATATTCTTTATTTCCAACAGACAAAAACCCCGTTTCTTTGCATAATCTTGAAATTATCATTGGAAAGAGAATCTGTCTCTGTACTAAATATTTTATTGAACTGAATTAGAAATTCCCTGATGCATTCTCTCACCAGTTAGGAACAAAGATAAATTTTTACAGATAATTCCAAAGAGTCTGCTTGGCTCAGATGTAAGTACTGAGCCGCAAAAAGCACTACACACTGCTTATGACATCTGACATAGAATGTCTAGTAGTGGGATAAAATACAATTAACAGCATGGGTACTCTTCTTCTGCATCTGAAAGCAGCTTAGAGCAGTGAAATACACAATGGATGTCTCATCCAAATTAAGTTGTGGAGAAAATGGGATACAATTAAAACATATTTATAATTTCCAATAGAGTTTATAAGAAAAAGAAATGGCCTTTCTTACTTTTAAATAGACCTGTTCTCTCTAATGTAAATCTTCATTTTTGGCAATATACATACCTTCCTACTCTAAGACTCATGTTTCACGGCTTCTCTAGGATAGAGAAAAGAAGCCAAAGTATATTCTTCTGTACTTAAACAGCATGCACAATAGGCATGTTAGCAAAACTTATAGGATGATGAAACAATGCTTTCTTTTAGCCATCTGTCTCTTCACATCACTTTCTTTAATTGTTACAATCTGGTTACAGTGATTCATAAGAAACAATATTAGGTAACATTAATAACAGTATTTAATTAGATGGTTTAAGATCCAGTTTGGAGTTTGACTGCAATTAGTTTAAAACAATCGGAGGTATGCATGTGTTATTTGTTTTGCTTTGCTTGACTGGCTGCTAAAGGAGAGGATGATGTGCCTACCAAGCCCTGTTATTTACAACCTTTACTTTTTCTTCCAACTTCTCCCTTTCCCAAACCCCCTCCTCAACTGTTACAGCCAATGGTAATTTAGATAACATCTAAAGCCTTGCCTGACAAGGTAAATTCAAATTACGAAGCAATCCTTCCACATAGAAAGACCTTGTTTGCTAGATTAGTTGTGGATTGGCTCTGTTTGACAGCTTGTTTGCAAAAGGTGAGCTATCTGCATTTCCAACACAAGCAAGCATCATTTAAGGAAAAAATAGAGATGTCATTTCTCTTATTTGTCACAGAGTTCATGTAATATTCCTTCTCAGTTTTCTTCATTGTTTACTTCTTAGGAAAATAGTAGCAACTGTGTACCTTCAAATGAGACACCTAATTTTGTTATGGATGAACATAGTGTTGTGAAAAAACAGTGGCACAGCTGTCATAACAGCTGTCACGCATTAATCATGACAGTGACAAATAGCATAATTACTTTATCTGGAATGTCTAACATGCAACTCAGTATGCACCACTGCAGCGTAAGCATATCAAGCATGGTTTAATTACAAGACATCAATATAGGTTAGTCAGACATGGTCTTGGAGACACTGATACAAAATGAAAATAAAATTATTTATCAGTCCATTTTTAGGAACTAAAAGACTAATTACTTAGTCTACAAGGTAATTTGAATCTCTTTTCCTAATCAGTCTCTTTGATGCCAATTCTGCATGGTGACTTGAGCTCCTGGCACGCATCTGTTTCTGACCCAAAACCTCAGCTATGTACCATGTTCAACGTTTCTTCCAAGATGGCTTAAATGTTCACATCTGTCCCACATCCTTTAACTGAACAAAATGTAGCAAAATAGCAAGCTTCATTGTGTGCTGCTGTGTAAAACTTCTTTCCCACAGACTTCACAACGGAGACATGAAGGGTGAAGCTTGTGTCACAACGTGTGCATTGGGTTCTGCAGTTACACCTGCCAAAGCTAAAGTACTGTGTAGGAAGAGCCCATTATAAGGACAGCTACCACTGAAAAACACTAATCCTGCTCAGGCTTAAATTTCAAACAAGCAAAACCGTTAAGAGGTAATTTTTTTTTTCTTTTAAAACCCTACCCGGTTCAGCGTTTCTTTAATATCACTCTCTGGGTCCACATGTGTACACACGTTTGCAGCTGTTTTGTTTAGGCTTTCCTGAAGATAAAATACACACATAAAATCCTGTTGCCAAGGTTCACTTCGCACAGCAAATTCCACTGGTAATTACCAACTCATAGTATTTTTACTTTTTGCTCCAGATTTGTTAAGCTCTGCATCTCATTGAATTCACTTATTGAATTTCTAGGGGCAGTTCATGAATTGTACTGAAGCTGATTCAATGAAATATTAATGAATCAATTTCCATAGACATGGATTCATTATCTCACTGGATGGCATCAAAAAACACAGTACTGCAGGCAGTATCCTTACACCTGCCTGCCAGAGGATTTCATTTTATTATTCGATTTTTAAAGCCCACACTCAGTCTTGGTAAGTTTACACTGGGAGCTTTTCAATCTCTTGCTCCAAGACAAAATTAAGGTGGAAACATTGTAATATTATTTAGATGAACCTCAGTAATCCATCAAATGTGATTTCCTATTAACCAGCAATGCAAGATTTTCAGTGATTTGTTCTGGAAGCAAAGTCTTTTAAAACACAATAAATTCCTTAAAAATATGAAAGCTTTTTCTCCACTTTCTTCAAAAAGAGGTATACAGGGAAAAATGGCGAAATATTTTAGTAATTGGCTTCTGGGATTAAAAAATTTACACCAATGAATCCAGGATTTAATGACTGGATTTAAGATTTCTATGCTTCTGTAGTCTCCAGAAATGCATCTTGAAATTATTTCAACCATAAAGGTTAAATTTTAAGACATCTCATGGGTAGCCTGGGATGGCTTCCATAATTACTCATCTGTTCTTTAATAATCACATATCAACCAAAATGAACTGCTTGCACCTGAATCTTTCACATGCTTCAGGTGTGTAACCAAGATCACTGTAGTGACTTCCTCTAGGATAACCACAGAGGAAAAACGTCCTATGGCCTATCTCCACCAAATCCTGGATTTGGTGGTTATGCACATGAGGTTCTGCCAGGCTCATAAAGTAGAAATCATACTGTCAAGGTAAACAGCCTTCTTTAAGTTTGTTTTCAGTGGAGTTAAACTTTGAACTATCTGAATTTCCTGCACGGCCATCTTTGTAGGGTATCCTTTGGCATAACCAACTGCAAGCTAGAAGATGAAATTCCAAAATCCTTCCTCACATACCTAAGACAGTTAACAAGGAGGTCTTCCTTCTAGAAGGAGGTTCTAGAATAGAGGTTCCTCTATTTCTGTTCATCAGATACCTAACAGAAGTACTCTCTTTCCCTAACAACAGGAACCAACAGGCTTTTGGTGAGAAAATTAGCAGCTGCCAATTGTATTTATCTCTTTGACTAAGAGGTTTATTATTTATCTTCCCTGTTGCAGTACCCATGTGGCAGCACTGATATTGAGCAGCTGGACAGATTGCACCCTGGAGCCACATCTGCAGCTATATAGATCAACACCACTTTCATTGCCTCAATGCTGGAGAAGTTTATCTTCTGTCAGTTAGATTTACTACCCACTTCATGAATTGTTAAGGGGTTTCCCTTCCCCTGCTCCAATTTGATTTTGAAAACATGTTACTGTAATCTGATCGTTAACAGCTGATTAGTCAAGTATTTCATTTTTTTTCCCTCTAATTAATGGGGATTACCAGTTGGGTTTGCAAAGATGAATCTGGAATGGTGAAGAAAATAAAAAGTGATTGCTGAATGAAACTGGGAAATAGCTGTAAAAGACTGCAAAATACAGACCAGTAAAAATTATACAAATACATGAATGCATCATGGCTCATATCTGTTTCAGTAATTTCTTAGTATTTGAACTGACTAATCAATAATTACTCACATTAGGCTTTCTTCCCTGAGAAAGTTGAGTACTAAATTGTTTGCTTTCCATAAAGAATAACAAAAAATGCATTCTGATGCCAATAGCAATCATATCCTAGTGATATTCTGCATGTTTTTCTAACAGCTTATTAAAGGAACTACAGCTTTATAATGCACCCATGAACCTAGACAGTAATATCAAATTTTTTGTCCAGATAGCTGTCATAGTAGCAAGGCAGATCCAAGAAACCATTTGGGCAAGTTTTTGGGGCTAGTAATGGCTTAAAGATAATGGTTCTTTTTCTCCTTTAAGTATTGTAGAACCTGCCAACTCAGATGCAGCAATATGCAAAAGGCAGGACATTGAACTGTCTTACCCCAGCATGTATGCAGTCAGCTTGTAATCGGAACATGGTTTTCCCCCTTTTTCTCATTGGCATCAATGACCTGCAACTATATGAAAGTAGAACTCTTCAGCTTGTAATCGGAACATGGTTTTCCCCCTTTTTCTCATTGGCATCAATGACCTGCAACTATATGAAAGTAGAACTCTTCTTGTTTTTTTCGATTTCACTCCTTACAAGATGAAAAAAAGTTATACCACTTTCCCACTTTGGAGGACTATAAAATAAAATATTTGAAAATTAAACATTCTCAAATTATTTGAGTTCAACTCAAGAGGTAAAATTAGTGGTTCTACATATACCAGTTGAGATCAGTTTTCATATCTGTTTACAGACCAGAGATGTTTTGTGTAATGTAAATCTCCAAAATAATTTTCTGTCAAGTGTTGTCTCATCAATTGTTGATTATGTTTGTATCAAGTTAACAGCACACATATTGGATTCCTGCAGTATCCTTCTCCAGTTAATTGCTTTGTGAACCTAAAACTGGAAGTCATGGGTCCTATGTCCCACTATTTAAGATAGCTACATAATGACAGAGTTCATCAATGCTCCTTGCATTTCCATGAGATCAGATCTCCACTGCGGCATGACATGTTAGCCCAAAGGAGAACTCCAGGCAAAACCTGAATATCTGTACACAGTACAAAAGAGTGCTGCAATGTATTCAGAAAACAGAAACATTTTCAAAAGGAATGAAAAGGATCAGAGTATACTTTGATGTATAGTGAACATATCCAAAACCTTTTTCACTTGGTATAGGCTTATATGAAAAGTGCTGGGCAGAAGTCCACCAGTAACATGGTTTCCAAAACAGAGCTTAGAAGGAAGATGGGTAGAAGAAAGAAGTCAAACACTCTACATGCTTAATGATAAGCTAACTAATGATGTGGAAAGTTCGTTCTTTCCTTCTCCATAATTTCTAAATATTAAAAATAACTCCGTTTCATCAGTTCTTTGGAAAAGATACTTGTATTTGAAATGACCATTTGCAGCAAGTTAAGGCTTGGGGGTTTATTTTTCATGTTTGTAACTGCAGTTCTAACTGAATTTTTTATCAAAATCCACAACTGAGTCACTAAAACAAAATTCAACAAAATTTTATGACAACAAAATAGATATAGTTCTTGTTTAAACATGTTTGTGTTCAGTGATCTCTTATTTTTCATCATGGCTAGTTAAGATTTCATTCTGGTTATCTGGAATATATATTTCCAATGTTTAATTGAGCTCTGTGAATTCCCAAATTAAAGCAGCACTGTGTTTTTATACTATAGCATCCAGTCAAGTCTTGTACATAAAAATATAGCATGAAATAACCAAGAATAGATTCATTCATCTAAATAAATTCAGTGCAGGGAATGTTGCAAATGAAATAGGTATCAGGTTACCTATACACCTTAGAAAAAGGTTCGCATATTCTTTTAAATATCCCATCAATCTTTATAAGTTACAGTTGTGTTCTGTGTAAAATGACTGATTTTAATTCATATGACATTCATGAATATGTCAAAGGTATACCCAGAGAGATACCTAGATAAGGACAAAAACCCTACATGTGACCTATTCTCATTCCTTCCACGGAGATGAAAATTTTAATGCCATGGTGTACATGTACACTTTTATTATACTTCACACTGCACAGAAGGACTGGGCAACAACAGGCTGCTGAAACAGTCACCATTTTAACAAGCTTTAGTTAGATTCACCAACCCTTATATCTGGCAGATTGTGGCCATATGGATCTGCAGACATGATTTCCTGTTCAGCCTTCATATCATAATGTACATTGTAGGGTGACATGACACATCTAAGCCATGTGCAGGACTCCATATTCCTCACTGAGTTTTCTACCACCTAGTCTGTTCTGCAAGAGTGACAGCAAAAAATTCTTCAACATTTTAGAGCAACAGTACATTTAGGCTTTCTTTGGACACGAAATGTTCTGAGAAACTGAGAAGCTACCTTTAAGCAGGTATTCTCTAGCAGCTTGCCCTCATGTCTAGCTGTGTTTCCTCTCTGATCCCGTAGTAGTCAGTCTACATGAACTTGCAATCTTCTCTAAATATGTCAGTGAAGATGAACATGAAAATACTGGGTTCTGCTGCGTATGAAGATCTACAATAGAAATACTAACAATGTCCATCTGCAGCAGAGTGTATTTTTTGTTAGTTATGAGATATCTTCGGAAATAAGGGTGGAAGTAAAGAAAAGGACAGCAACAACACTGATGTTATCATGATGTGGTAGCAACGTTTCTCTAAAGAGAATATTCATGTGGGTAGGCATAAATAGTCTCCATTGTCTGAGTAGCTATTACAGAACCAACAGACTGAGGAGTATTTTAAAAAGTGGGCCTGTTTATTTTGCCTCAGAGGAATATGGATCATAATTTGAATGTCTCAGGGCAAAGGAAGATAAATTCTTGAGAGATGTGTTGTGATCTATGTTTTCGTATCTTTTCATTAGAGCTATCAAATACAGGCCTAATTATTAAATTATTAGGTTTTAGAAAAATTCTTCATAGCTGCATTAAAGGTGCATTTATATTTTTTCAGGTTAATTCTGAAAAAGCTCTACTGAAAGCACAAACTCAGTTTTGGAAATGTTCACACATGTATAATGAATTAGTCATAGATAATTAAATGAGGGTTAAGTATGTACAGGCTAGAGACTTCTGGCTTGGCTTATTTTTGGGTGGGTCTTGTCGTGTTTCTGGGTTTGTTTGTGGGTTTGTTTTTGTTTTATAAATTATTGCCTAGGCATAGGGCAACATAAATACTCCCTTATGGTTCCAGACTTAAGCAAGTGTGAGTTCCTCAACAATATAAATCTCTCACTCTGACACTTTCAGATTTGCTAGCTGAGAGATTTCTGGGGGTTTTGGGTGCTGCAATCGTGCTCTTAGAGTCATCATCAAAAGAAGCAACAAGCACTCTGAGTATGAAGTTGCATTCAAAATACAGGTCTGAGGCTTTTAGGTCCTTTGAAAAATTAGACTGTTATATTCTATTTTGTCATCTCAGCTTGATGCACACATGAATGCATCACTAATGCACCATGAACAAAAAGCAAAATTGTGTTACAATTAGTCACTATTGTAGATGAAGAGGAGATGTTTGGGAATAAGTTTTAAACAGTTTTCAGACCACCACGTCCTACTTATATTTCTATACCACACAAAACGGAGGTGTCATGACCAGATTCTAAATGTTCTGTTTGTTCTACTATGAGAGACACGAGCACACTTAATATTTGAGGATAACAATCAAACATTCTCTGGCTTAATGCCTAGGTACATGGTTTAAATGGGTACACTCTTATGACATTATAACACATGTTCTTTCTCATATTGCTATTTAATTTTTATTGTAAACCATATTTAATAATAATGCAATCATTATAGTAATCCAATGATTAATGATTAATCCAATGACACAGTAGTGTCCTTAGCATAATAAACATTTTACAGTTCAATACTGAGTCTCCTAGCAGAAGGACATAAAACTCCAGCAAAACAGAAAAAGAACTTTTCAGCTGAACAGATCACTGACCTCTTGTCGCGGGTTCGGTTTGTAACCGGGCGGAAACACCAATTTAGTGTAGTGGTTTGGTCCAAAATACTCATTACTGTTTATCTGCTGTGAGATAAGAATTAGGAGAAATGCAAGGCAGGCACCAAACTTGAAAGAATATAAAGAAGTTTATTAACAGACCTAAAAGAAGGAAAAAAAAAAAAATTATACCACCTTCAGAACTCTCCTCCTCCCCCCACCTTCCTCCCTTCTCCCACTGACAATGTGAAAAGACAACCCTTAAGATGTTCAGTCTGTTTACCACTTCCATAATAACCTTGTTCAGTCCATTTAGAAAGAGAAGTCTCTTCTTGCTCATGCTATGAAAACATTATCACAACGAGCCAGCCGCCCACTTCCAAATATTGTTCAGTCCATTTAGGAAGAGGAGTCTCTCTGCCTGCGTGTGAGTCCTTTCCCCCGACTTGCAGCTTTTCCCGCAACTGCTTTCGAGGGTCCACTCTTGAAATTTTTTGGGGTACAATTTTAAGGTTGAGCCGTTCAGAAACAAAAACAGAGGCCCTTCTCCTTCCCTGGGAGCAAAGGGTCTTCATCATCTTCATCTTTAGGACTATCTCTGGGAGCATCTCTAGGAACTGAAGTTTTCTCCTTTCCCGTTTGGAGCAAAAGTCCTCATCTGGTTCATCTCTCCCTGTCCAAACTTCTCATGAAATTACAGCTGCGTCAGCATCTGCCTATCTCAACGCAGGTGCTTCTGCTCACGAGTTGAACACTCCACCCCCCATATCTTCATGGAATTACAGCAGGATACTCTGATATATCATAGCTTCACAACAGAATTCCAGCTTTAAGCATCTCCTCTCTCTCTTCCCTCAGGTTTTCAGCTCTTCACAGCAATAAAAAGGGTTAATCTCACCTCGGCCTTGCAGCTTTGCAGCTGGAATGTTGAATTTTTCTTATCGCAGTGGAGAGGGGGGAGAGCCGAGCCGCTCCGGCTGCCCACGGCAAGGCAGTGGGGGGGTTCCATGGCTGGAACAGGTCCATGGCTTCAGGATGGCCGTGGCCCGGCCTGGCCTGGCCCAAGCAGGGCCTGGCCGGGCCCACTGGGCCCTGCTCGGGCCCTGCAGCCACCTGTCCCAGCGCCGGAAACGAGAGAGAGCTTGGAGGGGGAGTTTGCCTATTCTTAAATGTGGATCACAGAGGTGATCACAACTTTAAGTGGCTTAGAGAATTGTCCATATCCAAACTGGCCAGCTGATAGGTTCTATCAGTTCCCAGAGGAAACTGTAAGCACCCCTTAGCAAGGACGTCCCTTCCGGGACTATGCTTGCTAACCTATGACACCTCTTTATTGTCCCTTAACAGGAAAAAGAAATATTAAGCTAAATTTACTTTGATTAAGTAAAACTTACTTTAGTTTAGGAAAGAAAAATGTTATTTGACTTTGTAGAATAAGATTATACCAAGAAGTTAAGCTGTCCATGGCTATCCTGGGAAGCAGTTTTGCTGAGCTTATGCTTTGTAAGATCTATCCCATAGAAAAGCCATTATTTTTTTTTTTCTAGAGAATTATTTGGCCTCCAAACATGTTAACTAGTCAAAAAAATATGTATCAGAAGAGATCGTATCCCATCTGCACACATAATGTGTAGGTCCACACAAGCCTGTAATATTATGTTATTTTACAATTTATGCTGAAACTTCTGCTGCTTTTTATTTCTCTTTAAAATTACAAATATCTGTAGTACTCTTAAAACAATTACTATAGTAAAAAATGTTCCTTTAAGCTACTCTAATTAAAACTGTGTCAATGTTTACCTGATGCTTACACTGTGCTGAGAAGGCACTATTCTACAGAAGTGATAATTCATTCAACAGAAGCAGAAGATTTAAATTGGAGAAACTGGGCTAAAATTTGGGCTAAAGTTTTCAAGCACCACGCACCCCTAAAAAAATCCCTAAATTGTGGATGTAATGACAAAAGCTAGTTAGATACCTGTACCCACATCAGAGAAAGGAGAGGGTGAATGAAGAAAAATGGAGAACACCTCTGGAAGATCTGATAAATTGGAAGCATGTGGCTTGGCATTCTTGGTATGTAAAGTAAAAAGTCAGCCAGGGTCCAAAGCCAACTGAGAAACAAACATGCATTCTGCATAGTGTTACAAGGGAATTTTGGAAAGCTGAACACATAGAGAGGGAAGTTTGTTTATAGCTAAAATAACCATAACAGATGTCTATAAAAGAGCTGCTTGTGTGAGCCATCACTGCTAGTATAGAGCTTTCCTTGCTTGGAAAAACATTTAAGTGACATTTCCCACATGGTTAAGAAATTTAATACCTTCTCTGAAGATGGAACATAAGATCTACATCTGAGAAAGCTCTAGTTATTATCAACCATTCTGACACCATCTCGTGGATGAATCTCTCTCCTCAATGTACAGGGCTAAGAAGGCAGTTCTCAGTCCATGTCTGAGTGGCTTGAGAGGTTGACCACTGCCCCTGATGAAAACATTAAAACATTAAAACATAGAACATGCATTTTATGAACCTTCATATTAACTAACACAACTTATTTTCCTTAATTTCTCTCCACAACCCTGAGGCCATTAAACAGTAGCTTATAAAAATACCAAGCTATTTATATCAATACTTATTCACTATGAATCTGGTAAATTATGTTGAAGTGGTTTAGTTTGTATAAAAAGTAAATGAACTATTAGAAAAAACCAGAAGCTGGATGGACCAACTCTTTAAACTTGATCCCCAGGGGTTTCAAAGTATCTAAGACAGAAAGTAACCTTTACAACAGTAAAAATTACTCAGGAGTTTTCAGAGAAATACCACATGATAGCTTCAGTCCAGCAAAGAAACACTGAAGGATGAAGCAGGTCCATTTTATTGGAGATCTGCTATGATCCATGTGTTAATAAAAATTGTGCAACTTCTGCCCCTACTACCTGAAAAGGATAAGGAATCTACACAGCTCTCTTTTGTATGCACTGCAGAAGATAACTGAACAAGAAGAAACAACCAGGACATCTACTACATATATCTTTAAATGAATGAATGAAAAGTTTGTGCTGGGCAGTACTTAATATCCATTAGTGATTATGCATTATTTTTCAGGACTAATATCTAGTACATTAAAGAAAGAAATTGAAAACAATATGATGGAACCATGAATTCAAAAAAGCCTTGCCAACCTGTTACAAACCCTTGGAACAAAAGAACCTCCTATAAAAAAAACAGGATTGAAAAGAAAAAATGACTGGGAAAAGAAATTGAAAAGGAAAGGAAATTACTACATGTTACTATAACTGGGACAGATTGTATCAGAGGATTATTAGAATTTGGAGGAAAACATTATTATTTTCTAAATTGAATTGGATTATTTATTACAGTTCTAAGAAGTATTGAACACAAGGAAGATTCCAAGCAAATATTAGATTAGACTGGGAAATAATATAAATGAAAGAAGTGGCTCTGAGATAAATCTCTATACAAACATTACAAATATTAAATTCTCCTTCATGTAGCTCTGATCTGATAAGGATAGCTTTACATTTTCTAAATACCTAGTCCTGTAGTTCTAGTCACTACCCATGTAGAAAAACTATTAGCCACTTTCTGATTGCAGGAAATTCCAAGTTCAGTAGAGGTACTGCAGAGAAGGGATATTTTTCAGTCCTAATCAGGTCCCATCTCACACTTCATTCATACTGCAGAGGCCTTCTGTGTGAACAGATTTTCTATATTCCATAGATGAGAAAATGGCACGCAATGGTATCTCCTTTTCTTGGCATGGGTTAGCATAGCTATGGAAGTGATTCTCTTGCAAAGAGGTGCTTACAGCTTCCTCTATGACCTAACAGAACCTATCAACTGGCTAGTTGGAATACTGACAATTTTTTAAGCCACTTAAAAAAGTTTGACACACCTCTGTAGTCCACATTTAAGAATGAACAAACCCCGGGAAAGCTCTCTCTTGCTTCTGGCCTTGGGACAGGTAACTGGGGGGGGCCCATGTGGCCCAGCGGGGCCGGGTTGGGCCCTGCTCGGCCTGGGCCGGGCCAGGACACAGCCATCCTGGAGCCGTGCGGCCCTGCTCCATCCGCGGCCCCCCACAGCCCTGCTACGTGCAGACGGCGCGGCCCGGCTCTACACCCCGCCCCCCTCTCCAGTGTGGCTGAAGATTCAGCTGAAGCTGCCCCACTGCCCGGCAAAGATGATGTGACCAACAGTGATAAGTGAATTCCAGCTGCAAGGCCTGGGTGAGATTAACCCTTTTTTAGTGCTGTAAGTTTCCTCCAGAATAGATTAAGCCTGCAGACATCAATCCTCTTCCGAGTCTGAGGAAGAGGGAAGGTGAAGAAAACACCATAGAGACACCAAAGTCAGTGAAGAAGGAAGAGCTGAAACCCTGAGGGAGGAGAAAAAGGAGATGCTTCGAAGCTGAAATCCTGTTGTAAAGCTATGGTGGTGATGGACTATGATATATCAGAGTACTCGTTGTAATTTCATGAAAGCATGGGGGGTTGGGGCATTCAAACTGTAATTGTGAGCAAAAGTACCTGTGCTGAAATTAGCAAATGACAGTAGCTGTAATTTGATGAGCCCCTTTGCCCTCAGGGGAGGAGGAGAGCCTCTATTCCTAGAGATGAAGATGCTCCCAGAGATGGGTGAAGAGAACCTTTGTTTCTGAACAGCTCATCCTTAAAATGGTACCCCAGTAGCTCAAGATTGGACCTTTGAAAGCAGTTGTGGGAAAAGCTGTAAGTCGGGGGAAGGAACTCTCACATGCGAGCAGAGAACCAACCCAGGCGGCTGTCGTGCTGTGACATTGAAGCCATGAGAGAACTTCTTGTGGAGATGTCTCCACAGCATGAGCAAGAGAGACTCCTCTCCCTAAGTGAACTGAACAAGGTTATTATGGAAGTGGTAAACAGACTGAACATCTCAAGGGTTGTCTTTTTACTTTGTCAGTAGAAGGGAGAAAGGTGGGGGGAGGAGAAGTGTTCTGAAGGTTTGGTCTGATTTTTTTTTTCTTTCTTTTAGGTCTGTTAATAAACTTCTTTATATTCTTTTAAGTTTTGTGCCTGCTTTGCTTTCTCCTAATTCTTATCTCACAGAAGGTAAATAAGTAAGTAATGAGTATTTCGGACCAAACCACTACACTGGAATTGGTGTTTCTGCCCGGTTTACGAACTGAACCCACAACACCTTTCTAACATTATTAATTTTCCCAATATAGACATCAATTTTCCAAAGCTGAGAAATTGAAAATGTGGAAATTCTGAGCTTCATTGTCTGCTGTTGAGACCAAATAGTATTTATTTAGATCTTTTCTTTCTTTAATGCTTTCTTAACAAGAACTCAGAAGAAATTTATTAGAAATGTTAGAACTGCACACTCATGGTGATCACTAAATGCATGTCTGCAGATGAAAGATCATAGTCATGTGTGAATGTGATTTCAAAGACACAAAATATACAGTTTGCATCCAGCTTTTGTTACTCATATTTGGCTGGAGAGCAATTCAGGCTTACGCTGCTTATGCTTGCTGGACACTTGACATACATATTAGGAACCAGGGAATTTGAATTTTGAATAAATCCTCTGAATTGATAGTAATAATTAGTAGGTGAATGCTTTCCTTTTCTGCATTTTGAATCACATATCAACTAATTATTCAAGTAATTTATATGTACTTGGAGTTTGTAAATATTATCCTCCCCATGTGATGAGAGCATTTTTTCTCCTAGACTGTATTTGTGATTCTGTTATCACTCTTACACCACAAAACTATTCAACACAGGCCTTTGAATCAGCTATTAGGTTAAAATTATTGTAACCAGAAACAACATCTTGACAAGAATGACATCATGTGCCAGTTAAAAATAAAGTCCATGGTACTTCTGACTACATTTCGGGACACGACCCCAAGAGTGTGAACTGATGACGCAAGTACAGCAGCGAAGCCAGAATTGTACTAAAGTAAATCATACAGAGATGCATTCACTACTTTCCCTTCTTTACACATCCTACCCCACTCCCTGTTTATCATGCTGATAGGAAAGAACTGGTCACTTGAAAGCAAGAGAGGGAATTTCATTTTGACCACAGCCAAACTACTTCAGGAAAGTCTTGATATTATAGTAAATCAAGAGCTTTGGGACTTGGGTGTTATAGTGTTGTGGGGGTGGGGAAGGTGGTGGTAGGGTTGTGGTTTTTCTGGTTTTGTTTTGTAGTAATACAGAAAGTCTTTAAATCCCACATTGGAACTATTCCCAGGGTTTTTGACGGAAAAAAACCAATGGTGAACACACATTTATTTTTAAATGATTATTTTTAAAATGCATTCTCCTCAAATTAAAATGCCTCCTAACAATGCAATTAAAAAATCAAACCTCTTTAACTCACAATATTTGTATTAAATTTCAAAGCAGCGGATAGATGAAGCCAATTCCTTTCTACCCAGGAAAGGCCATTGAACTACAAGGATAGGGCAGACTAGCTTCAAGGGCTGTGCTCAAGGTGGACAGCTGTAAGTAATCCATGAACTCTGAGACCTAATGGTGAAGGAGCAGGCACAGTGTCACTGCACAAGCCCTTCAGACACCACCGCCAATTACCAAAAAGATAGGGTGTGAGGGCCCTGCAGGTGTGCTGCATCAGCACTGACAGCCCGCTCCACTTTGCAACCTGCCTCTGTCCTCATCAGCACTGTTAGAGTCTGAGCACCTCATTAACATCTGTGAATTAATTTAATCTCTGAGCTAAAAAAACCACCTTCCCCACTGTGCAGACAAGACTGCTGCTACTAAGAGCAGCAGCAAAGATCAATTTCATATACACAACCAGTGTTTTAGTTAAGGCAGACTCTAAATTTCAGAAGAAAAATGTGTCTACTAAAGAAGCTAAGCACTTGCTGGAACCTGTGTCCTTACTGACCTCCCCTGGGGCACATCTCTTTGTATGCTTGTAAGGCTAGAAAGAGGCCTCAGGAGTTGTCTATGTGCTACAGTTTGACTGTACACTTTGGTCCTGTCCTGATTAAAATTTTAATGCTCATTACATCTTAGAGAGTATATAAGTTGATATCCAACATCCATAAAGCATGTCAGATCCTCAGAACGATGGAGGGAGTAGTATCCTGACAGTAGATCAAATTTTTTAGTTTTCTCCTTCTGAGGGTCCACCATTAGATAAACATTTGCATGTAGCTGTTTGGCAAGTACCTGAACATGTACTGATGATCCAATGCTTCTACTAGGCAAGTTTCTTGTGTACTGATACAGGACTAATTAATTCATTTACGACTTGAGTTACTGGTATTTTATATGAGGAACTCTGTGGCAGTTCACATGTGAATAAAGGTTAGAAAAATAGATTAAAGGGTAGACAGTTATGACAGAAGAAATATTTACAAATTGCATTTTTGTTACTGGTTTCAAATATGTGATACTTATTTGCATTTTCCTTTTACAATGACAAAGGCTTATTTCATCTGTCTGGGATACCTACCAGCCCATTTAATGAACTTTTAATTACTTCATGCTTCATTGTCACAGCTCCACCTTTTCCCTCTATGTACTACATTGTCCTTTATTGCCACATCTGAAACATAGATGGAAAGTAAAATTTCCAAGAACCTAAATGACTTTAGTCACACAGAAATCCCAGAAGCTTTTAGCTCCCATGTGCTTCTGAAAATTGTGTTGAAGTGTTGCGGTGACCCAGCCCACTGCTGGGCTGGGCAGGCGAATGTCAATCAATTCAGGACTCTCCCTTGGTTGGATTTCCCCACCCAGGACAGTGACTATGAGGGTGGGTCGATGGGCAGCACAGAGACCTAAGCCACGTCCCCCTGGGCGGCAGCCGGGTTTAAACTGCCTCCCCCTGTTTGGGAAAGTTCTCTGTTACTCGGTTGTTCATGGGCTCCTTGTTGTAATTCCCGCCTCCCGGTTTCCCCCATTGGTTCTTGTTGAATTGTATCCTCCCCCGGCTTGTATCTCATTGGTTGCCTTCCCTTTCCCCACGGTTTTCAAACCCCCTATAAAACTGAGGGCGAGAGCCACTCGGTGCCATTATTATTATTATTCTGGTTGCTGAACTTCTGACAATAAACCTGTTGGAAGCCAGACCAGAAGCCCCTCTCTTTTCGTTTGCCTCCGGATTAACGTGAGCCAGACCACTGGGCCCCTGAAGTGCCTCCTCTGTGGAGGAACCAGCATGCACGCCAAGCCAGCACCTTTTCCTGCTACCGAAGCTGGTCCTGTAGGACATCACAGAAATAACTCTGCATTTCTTCTGACTGAGGACATGCCAGAGCTCATGAAAATGAGCCAGGGACAGTGTTATTGAAGCTCTGTGGCACAAATATAAATCTTACTACATCTTATATATTTTTGATGTTGTAATTGCAAATTGTAAGCATTTTTGAAAATGTAGTTATTCCAGACATATTCAAAATACTGTCTCCCTAGCAGTGTACGGCTGTTCAGCACCAACCAGGATCTTGTCCACTGAGAAAATAAATTTTTATCACATTATCACATTTTTGCAGTGATGAATACTAGACAAGAATGTCCTCACTGATCATGAGCCTCAACTTTCAAAGCTGACCTTTAATTCATTGAGAAGAAACAAGGAACACTGTTTGCTACTTCCCAGTTACTTCTATTATGCATTTGTATCAGTCAACCAAATACCAAATGCCACCTAGGAGTGTTATTTCCAGTGGTAAATTCAGGGGCTTCTGACAGGCAGAAATTGACAAAAGTATTTGCAGAAGATGGGGATAAATGACTGGGAAGATGCTGATCAGTTTTTTTAAAATTCTGGGTAAGGTACATTTTGTTCCAGACTGCATGTGGGGCTGGACCATAGCATAGAAAACTATCAAAGAGGTTGCAAGTGTACAAAATGAGCCTAGAGGTGGTTAAAAATGAGAAGACTTACTGTTCTTTAAAGGTGTGTGGCGTATTAGATTAGAGGGATGGAACACCTCTCGCATGAGGAAAAGCTGAAAGCATTGGGGTTGTTCAGCCTGGAGAACAGAAGGCTCTGGGAAGACCTCTCTGAGTCCTTGCAGTACTGAATTAGGACCTATAAACATTTTAACATGGCCTGTTGCAACAGGAAAGGGTGATGGCTTTAAACTGAAAGAAGGTAGATTCAGGTATAAGGAAGAAACTTTATATGAAGAGGGTGGTGGAACACTGGTACAGGTTTCCCAGATAGTGGTAGATATCCCATCACTGGGAACATTCAGAGCTCTGAGAAAACACTGCTAATTGAAGGAGCCCCTTTCCATTTCAGAGGGATCGGACTAGATGACCTCAAAAGGTCACTTCCAACCCAAACTATTCTGTAAGTCTGTGAAACCTTTCCCTGGGTAACACTGCAAGTGACTCTTCCTCTATAATTTCTTACCTCTGCAGAGGGATTCCTGGACTGTGTTTAACTACTTAACTACTTAATTACTCTTCAGTTTCTTCTTGGTGGTCAGACAGAAGGAGGATGCTTTTCATGCCTTTTCCAAAACATGCAAAAAGGCTAGAGAAAATGCAGTTTGAAGATTGCCAAACCTGAAAAATGCTGCTCATTTTGAAACCATTATCAAGAATACATTTCCCAAAGATAAGATCTGTTTCATACAGAGTGCTACAGTATTAAGAGTGCTACTGGTGGGGCACAGTTTATAGTAGAAAATTTGTAAGAAGCATCAAGAAAAAATGAGGCACAGAAATAATGTAGCAAAGTGAATGACTGTTCTCTGCCAGTAGGGAGGACTCCAAAATATGAAACATGCTGGCTAGTTAAATCCTTTCCTCTTAACTCATATTTTGCTCAGACACAAGAGCTTCTGCTTCAGTCTAAAGCTGTCAATTTCTGGAAAGGCAAAACCACAGACCTCTACAGGACCAGGAAAAGGGATGTGGTCAGCATTCTACTACCAGTAATCTAAGCCTTGTGGGAAACTGCACCTTTCCAGTTTACTGTCCACTAAGGCAGTTCTTGTGCTCGAGGCACGAGCTCTGGCGTGCCCCAGGTCGGAGAGAGTCCAACTGCATTCTTTTTGTGGGTTGCTGAAGCGACTTCGGCATCAGGAAAAGAGCTGCTGGCTGAGCTGGCTAGCTGGCTTCTTTGCAGAGGGAACACGGCAGGAGGCGATGGTATCGGCTCACGTTAGCTCGGAGACAAAGGAAGAGAGGGGCTGTTCTGATCTGGCTCCTGGTTAATTGTTAGAAGTTTCGCAACCCGAACAAGCTCAGAAGGGATGGAATGCGATGGGATGCTCCCCTGAGGCTTGTCCTCAGTTTTATAGAGAGTTTGAAAACCACAGTGAAAGGGGAAAACAACCAATGAGTTACAAGCCAGGGGGAGGATACAATTTAACAAGAACCACTGGGGGAAACCAAGAGGTGGGTGTTATATAACAGAGAACCAGTGAACAACCGAGAAACCGAGAATTTTCCCGAACCGGGGGAGGTGGCTTGTACCCGGGCACCGCCCAGGGGGTGTGGCTTAGGCTTCTGAGCCGCCCATCGACCCACCCTCTGAGTCTGCCTCTTCGGGAAACTCGATCCAGGGGATGGGCTGGGATTGATTGGCATCACGCTGCCCCAGCCCCGCAGTGGGCAGGGTCACCGCCACAGTCCACTTCTGCAAAATTCTTGTGCCAGCCTTTAGAGGTTACTAAACATCAATTTACTTAGATCAATGCCCTCAGCAAGAGTCAATAAGAATAATGGTAATAACATCAATGTAAATGTACACTGATTTACTCAAGCTGAGAATACAGCATGAAAACAATAATCAGTGTGGTACAGGGTCAGGTGTCAGTCAGGCTTGATTTGAGAATGGGAAAAAATCAGTTCCATAAAGTAGCAGCAAAATGGAAGTGGAGTGTGGTAAACTGCCATAGTTTTCTACCAGGAAAACTCTTATGTTAATCTTACAGCCATTTCTGATCAAATATTTTCAGACAAGAAAGATAAGATCTTTCCGACAAGATGTTATTGAAGTTGTACATGAAACATCCTCTTGTTGGGGTTTTAGTTTAGTTTTAGTTTTTTTCCTGTTAAAGGAATTTTCTCCCATATGCATGTTGCTAGGGGACAAATAGCTGTACTTAAGAAATACAAAAAGGGGGGTGGGGCGGGCCTGGCGACTCCTTTGTCTACACCTGGGTGTGGGGTCAGTTCGCTCTGAGCGTCTGGAGAGAGGAGCTGCAGAGAAAGGAGCTGCGGCTTCCTCATCTTGGCCGGTTTTTTTTCTTTTTCTGCTGGAAACAATGCTGGGATCCCAAAGCCGCTTTCCCTGCCCTGCTGGAGGCCGGGCTGTGGCCGCCCTGCCCTGCTGCTGCTTCGAGTTTTCGCTGCGTTGTAGCCGTGCTCTCCCTGCCTGCGTGGACCTCCGGGGGGTTCCCCTTTTGGATACATCTCGTCTGCCACCCGGGATTTGTGTTTGTGCCTGCTGCTCCAGCCTGCCGCTCTAGCCTGCTGTTCCCGAGAGTCTGGGATCGGCTGCCCAGGGGTTTGCGAAGCCTTTGTTCCATCCCTCCTGGGATCCCAGGGCACCAGTGCCGCGTGCTCCCTGAGCTCGCTCCGGAGCGTCCCCTGCAGCCGCGGGGGAACCATCGCACCTGTCCTGCTCACCGGGAGCCGCCAGCGCCCCTGCCGGCTGCGAGCGGAACTGTACCCGAGGGGAAAGGGGCCTGACGGCCGAGAAGGCTGGCACTGGGTTTGTGTTTGCTGTTACTGCCATAGTTGTTGTTGTTTTGTTTGACTGGTTATATACATACATATATATATATGTATGTATATATATATGTATATACATATATATATATATATAGTAAAGAACTGTTATTCCTATTTCCCACATCTTTGCCTAAAGGCCCTTGATTTCAAAATATAATAACTCAGAGGGAAAAGGGGTTACATCTGCCACTTCAAAGGGGGCTTCTGCCTTCCTTAGCAGACACCTGTCTTTCAAAACCGAGACACCTCTTGATTAGAAAGGTTTTTTCTATGACTAGCCGTGAGATTACTTTTGAGAGTAGTCCCTTTGTGACACATCTCCATCTCCCTATAACACAGTACTTATATATTAAAAAAATGTGTTCTCATTTTCTTCTAGCTATACTTATAGTTCTATTTATATATTCAAATGATATATATTTACACATCATATTTTATATGTAGTTAGCTATGCATAACTAAATCTGTTTATCTTCTGCCTATGGACCACTCATATTTATTCTGTACTTTGAAGGCTGAAACAACATTACTGCCTGGAAACTGTCAAGTTGACTTTGGTTGACTGAAAAGTCACTAAATAGCTAATATTTTATTCTTGATTCATTTCCAAAATATCTTGTGTCCAGAGTAAGCAATTACACAGATTCATCACCAAGCATTAAAAATAATCAAGCAGACTAATAAAATCTTTTTAAGCAAGACAATGACAACTATACCAGAGCCCTCTGTGAAGTTATACATGTATATAAAATAACTTTATCATGGGTAAAAAAATATGTATGCAGATGAACACTATTTTTCTATAATACAGCTTCATGTTGTGTTCTTAAGCAATTGAGGGTATGAGCCTTCAACAGGGGCTTGAGGTTGACCTGTGTAGCTCCGAGGCTTTGAAAGCAAGGTCAGCTTCTCCTCAACAATTCTTCTCCCTCCTTTTCCTAGAACTATGTGACATTTTATTTGTAGGATGAACCCACATCCCCACTCTCTGCTATTTCATAGGAAATACCTAACATGACACAATATTTTCACATGCTGCTCCTTCTTCTGGTTGCTGAATAAATTAGAACATTTAAAATCCATAATAACACTATATTCACATGTTCTATAGCAGAATCATTACAGATTAAATCTATATAGATGATTAACACATTTTTTGCAAAGTTTAAACATAAACATAGGCTTACATTTAAATAAAAAATATTGTATTTTCTCATCAATTTCCATATTGTTTGCATCAGATAATACTTGAAATTCCAGTTCCATGCTGCACAGAAACTAGGGAGTTGAAATCACAACTAGTATACATAGCATTAACTCAAGAGTAATGATGTATTTGGCAAAAATGTAAAGAACAAGAGCATCACATTTTCTGAGAAAAGCCAGGGAAGAAGATTTCTGAAACATGATAGGATAAAATTAAGGGTGCTAAGAATCAGTAAGGGTTGTCCATTTCAAGTTCTCTGCTCTGAAGCAGTCTTCTGACTTGATGCAGAAATGCTGTTTTGACTTGTTTTGAGCACTTGTACAATGATAAAATTTATAAATATATTTACAGCTATAGATTACAGTAAAAAATAGGTTCTGTTCTCGCAGGATCCAGAGACCTTTGTTATTACTTATGGACCACTAACCTGTATCCTAATCCTGAAGAAGGAGCAAATAATATACTGCTTTTGCAACATAATCCTTAATAAGAATCTCATGGTGCTTTACAAACTTTAAATAATTAATCCTCCCCATTGTTCGGAAAGCAGTTACTTTTAATGTATTCACAACCAAGCTGAGAGCAAACAGCAAGATGGAGGCCAAAATTTTGCAATGGGCTAAGAAAAATCAGGGAAATTTCCACTGGTCTTTTTAAAAGATGTGTCAAAGATCTTACAGGAACTCTTCTAAACATATGACACAGAACATTCTCAGCTTAAAAGAGGTAATGTTTTATGCCTTCCCTAATAGCAGAAGAAATCTAAAAATTGAAACAAATTATTTTCTATCCTCACAATTTCACATAATTTTGTGAGCATTTTGAAAAACTTTCCCAAATATAGTAATCTCTTGGCAGCATAATAATGTATAAATCAGAATTTTTTCACTTCTACAATTAAAAGGTACTTGTTTCCTAGTGGTTTAGGTAAATCGAATATATTGTTCCACAATATAATAAGTTTATTAAGCAAAGCATGTATAATTTTTTATTGCAATAAGCGGCGGTAATGTAGAATTGAGCTGTGAAAATTAAAGGATTGAAACATTTTTCAACAGTAAGTGGTTCGTTTTATCCATTTATTAGTACATTTTTCAGAATTTTAGCCACTTAATGCTTTTATTCTGGCAATTTGCAGTATAAAAACTCATACTGACCATGTTCAGAAAGCTTGGAAAATTCACTGCCATTCCTCTACTGTCCTCCAGAAAAAAATCAAGACATAGTGGTGCTGTGAAACATACCAGCCTCTGCAGGTCCATCTATCAGGGGCATAGAAACTAACGTATTAATCTCTTCATCACCAAAATGAGGTAACACATCATTTGAAGAGTAATCACTGTGTCAAAATTTCATTCTACATGTGATTTCCTTGGTGTGTTCACATGTGACCAGGATGCAACTACAACAGTTCTAATTCAAATTCTTTTCTTATCATTAAAACATTAAAACATTTTATACTATTTCTTTTAGCTTTTTACTAAATGGAAAAAGTAATAAAAAATTAATATTAAGGTCCAGAATTAAGA
This sequence comes from Corvus cornix cornix, assembly GCF_000738735.6. NCBI lineage: Eukaryota > Metazoa > Chordata > Aves > Passeriformes > Corvidae > Corvus > Corvus cornix. The sequence goes on along the minus strand of NC_046357.1, from coordinate 39,101,675 downwards.
AGTAAAAGACAAAATAGTCAAAGAGAAGGATATTAGCATTATATTCCATATCTCTCTCTGTCAAAACCAAAATTTCACTTCAGAATTATAGTCACGGAATTGGGGGGGGAAGGTGGATTTAAAAGTTGGATAAGGAAGCAACAACAGAGCATAGATCTTTTGATTTTAACTCAGACTATTTAGAAAGAAGGAAAGTGTCAATTTTTATCTTAGTACAGGTCAGCTTAAAGGAGCAGCTCTGTGATCTCACATGAAAAACAAATCACCATGTTCAAGCACTTAATTTTTTCCTGAACCAGACCTGTTTTCCCTCATATCCCAATGGTTATGTCTCTCTAAGCATATGACTGTTTTTTCTCTCTCTGGAGCATTGCCAGAATTCATCCTTGCATTGATTCTTCTTATGCTGACACTGTATTAGCTCCTTAATGGTTTTAACAATTTACGTCTTTCTACCAGACCGATATTCTCTGAAATTAACCATGAGTAAAAAATTATTTTCTTTTTTTTCCATTTGGACAAAGAAAGAAAGAAGCAAAAAGCTAAATAAGTAAGGAGAGTGGGACGGTGATGGTTGTGTGTTTGCTCAACCACCACTCAGCAGAGCTGTGGAGTATCTGTGTAAGCAACAGAGATACCCATAGCTTCCCCTTCATTCATTCTTCTTTCTTTGTCTGTTCAATTATCCAACTTAGGCTGCTGCAGAATTACCAACTTTCTAAATCCATTTTTCTACATGAAAATGAAAAGTTTTAAGGGTCTTTTTCATTTCAAGGTACGTGCAAACACCTACACTGTCCTGCTTTAATGGTTTCCATGACTGATGATGAACAGATGGCAAGATTTGGTTAAGTCTTAGAGAACCAGAATGTTGATTAATAATAGAACAAATCTGGCACAGACCTAACATCCAATTTCTCTTTGCTTTTTACTTGACTGATTTATCTTATTATAAATCTACCTTCTGAATTTCTCTTTAGCTTGCCCCTTTCTTATTCTGAGCAATCAGTTCTGTTCTGAACTTTTCCCTGTCTTGAATTTTTTTTGCCGTAATGTGTTATAACATCAGGGACCAGGAGCTGGACTTGATGATCCTGTTGGTTTCCTTCCAACTCAGTACATTCTACCATTCTATGGTCAATGGCAAGCAAAAATAAAATAAAAGCGAAAAATAAAACCCACAAAAAGCCACAACAAATCAACTGAATAAAGCCTCACCACAAAACCTTCTCAGTTGATATCTTTCAAAACATGTACGTGAACACTTATACACTCTTGCAAACACCTCAGAAGGTAGGATTCTGCTGATCTTCCTGTATCATGCACATTACTGACATTAGCCAACAGATTCCAAAAATAAACCTGGTCCCATATGTGATCCTTTCACATGCTGTATAATTGCATTTATTTCCCTGTTCATCTAATGATATCGCCCTCCTCTTCGACCTTCCTTTTATGTTGACATTATCAAGTTTTGCCTGAGACTGAGCCTAAAAATGATTCTTTTTTCTAAAAATTAGTTTAAAAATGTTAATATTAAAGGACAATGAACAGGAACAGATTTCAATACTTTGGTTCCGTGTATGCCGCACATATTTCTGGTCTTTCAAAGACACAGTATACTAACTGTAATTGCTAAATTTTACTGGTTGTGTTCTTTTTGGAAGCACAACAGAATGGGGGGAGTAAGAGGGAAGATTGGAGGTGTGCCAACTTCCTTTGAAAATTTTGATGTAAACCAAACATCTAAGAGAACTGCACCCATTTAAGTTATGTTTCACATGCTGTCCAGGATCATGTGAAACTTCAGGAGGTCCTGTCCTCCTTTCTTCAAGTGTAAAGAATTCCAATAGTTATATAACAGGAAGCATGAAGTGAATTTATAAATAAATAAATGGCAGAATGGCAAATATTTGAGGATATTTTTTTCTCATATGTATTATTAAAATAGAAACATGAATTAATTTCAAAAACATGTTAATAGTGGATATGGATGGCCTAATATTGCTATAAATCTGAGATCAAATCTGAAATGTATGCCTCCAGCTGTTTCCCAGTAGTAGTGGTAGGTTAGTTGCTCAACCCTGCAATTAACTGTACAAATCCACATCAAAATATTTGGAGCCTGAAATAATTACCTCAACATGACTCACAGAAATTAGAACAAGTATTGTCTCTCTAAAATTTAGTACAGCTGCCAGAAAATAAGGGAGTAAATTAAGAAAACATCAGAACAAAAGGAATAAAAGGAAAGATATGGGAAGAAGGAGGAAAGTATTTAATGTTGGTATTAATTTTCTTCTTTATTACTTTCTTCTTCTGCTTCTTCCATACTCTCAGTAATGTCCAAAATATTGGTCTTGAAAAAATAGCAGGTTTCGATATACCTACTATTTAAGAAGGCATTACATGTTGCTTTCAATTTTCTATCTCTTTGGGAAATAATATGTTTTCAGGAGAGATTATAATTTTTTAAAAATTAAAAAAAACCCCAAAACCATGGTCTCATAACCTCTATTTCCTCTTTATCCAGACTTCACTACTCCCTTGGGTATAAATTACAGAACTAAGCCCATATTTAATGTATTACACATGTTCCAATCTTTCTAGATTTACATGTAAAAGATGTGAAAGGTGGGTATCAAGACATTAAAATCAGAACTATACCAACAACCAACTGAAGCTGTTTTTGTTACTGAATTTTATTTGAATTATGGTGTCAACACAAAAGTCTGTTATACAGACTGGTGCTTCCTGGTATGGAGTGAAATTTTTTTCCAGGTGGAATATTTCCAACTTGTATACAATTGTATCCCAGCTTGTATTCATATCTAATTCATGATGTAGAGTGAATGCAAACACAATTCTAGGAACCCCCCAGCTTGGCTTCCTTTTTCCATTTTCTCCAACTTTTGTCTGCAAAGATGAAAAGCAGTGACAACTCAACCTGAAAACATTGGTGCATGAACACATTTTGAAAATTTTTAGTATGCTGGATTGGATTACTGGAAAAATGCCTTTGAAAAGGTTTGGATAATTTAAACAAATTTTTACTGCCATTTCAACTTACTGTAAAATAACATCAGGGAGTAATAATCAAGGTATTTCTACCAGAGCATTTAAAGAGAGTTGTTAAGTGTCCATGATAGGTGTACTCCTCACCATGTGACCAGGAACTTCAAAGATTAATTTCTTAACTTGGGCAGACTTCCCAGAGACCTTTGTGTTCATCTCCACAGACTCCATCTGCGTTTTCCAGTTCTATTTGCCAAACCCAACTTCTAAAATACTATAAAAAACCCTGTGCATGTAACCTGTTCTCTTTGATGTTGCTTGTATTAGTACATCTTTTTCTTCACTCATAAAGCAATTATTATTATTATATCAAAAGCATAGCTACTACAGACACTGCTTTTATCATATGTAAACTCTACGTGAAGAATTATTTTATATATCACCACTATATCATGCTTGGGTTTGGGCAAGGGGCTCCAAAGAAAAACAAGCTAGTATGAGCAATATGTATTTATTAGTGTGAATTTCTCTACCGAGTTATGATCAAATCCTCACTCAATATTATTTTAATTTTCTTGCTTTCTCTATCTTCTTATACATACAAACACAATTTGATTTCCCACACCCCAGCATTTTCCTCTTACTTATCAATTTCTTGTCCTCTGTGCAGAGGGATTGGAACATGACTACCCATAGGTCCATGAAATAGCTGAGGGTTCCTTTTCTCTCATCACATCAAAGGTGGTTGACCAAATGGTGGGACCACCAGTGAGAATTAATATCCTGGTAGTAATTTTTCTTTCCTTTGATTTGGGCTCTAATCCAGAATTTGTTGGTTCTGTAGTCAGTTTGCACCAGTGGAACTGTCTGATGGAGACACATAAAAAAACCCTGAGGGTAACTGCAAAACCTAGTAGTCCCCTTGGTATTTACTGTGCAATAATATTTTTAAAGAGCATGAATTGGGAGATCTCAGGGTAGCTATTTGAGGTAAGAATTATTGAAATATGAAGTACCATGTTGATCCACCAGTCAGCAAAATGTCAAATATTAAACAGAATTACTGAGAAGAAAACAGCTGTTTTTTCGGGGGTAGTTTGTTTGTTTCTTTTTTTCTTAAGGAAGAAATAATTTCACAAGGAGTAGCAGAAAAGATGACCTCCCTTTAAAAAATAAAAGTGTGATGATCTGTCTCTGTCACTGCTTGGTAAAGACATAATTTCAGAATTTATGTTGCAGAGAATAATTCATGCAATAATCCAAATCATTATCATTAATTAAGCCCCAAAAAACAAATTTTAGGAAAACAGCTCTATCAAGACAAGACTTATAGCTTCTTTTCCATTTTATCCTTGCAATTTTTTTTTTTTACTTTTTGTCTCTTTAGATGATAACTCTGTTTGCTGGACAGAATATCATAAATTATTTCAGATAATTTCAGTATAAACCTAGGATGATTGACAGTTTTCTCTGCTGTGGAAGGCCTTTCATTCTAGTCAAGCTCCATTTCCTGCTCTTACAGACTATGCCATTATCCATCCTTCCACAGGCAAATGCCTCAAAGTCATCCCACAAACAAAAGTCTGCAACTGAATCTGTTGCAAATTCTGTCCCATAAGCTGAAGATTACACACATCAAGATGGGGTTTGAGTTAGACGTTGTCCCCATTTTCACCCCAGAGAAGTGCTGGAACACAGGCAGTTAAATTAAATGTAAAGGATGTTGGAACACAGGCGGTTAAATGTAAAGTATGCAGCATGAGTATGGAGTGATTTTCTGATTTTTTTCATAATTGTTTGCCTGCGTTTGAGTTAAAGGTACAATTAAAGGTAATTTTATTATAGACGTGCAAAAAAGAATTCTCCCAGCCGTAAGCAATTATTATCTCCCTGGAAATATACCTGTCTAATAAGATATAATCTATTAACATGGAAGATGTGGAAGTACAGCCACTTCCCTTTCTTCTCTTTCCCAGAAGCAGTTGTTCATTATAATTATGTCTAAAACATTTGTTTGACTTGAGGTTCCACCTCTCAACACTATTTCTAAACATGTAGTCTTAAAAAAAAAAAAGTGAGGAGTTTAATTGCCCTAGATGTTCTTCTCTTGTCAGCCCAAATTCAATTCCACCTTTCTAATCTGAGAGTTATGAAAAGGCATATGTTCCTGAAGAAATAAGCTTTGGCATGAGAAGTACTGAGAGACTTACCACATTACTAAGGTTTTCTCAGAAAAACTGGGTGGATAAACCTATAATGCAATGCTTCTTAGAAAGTGTAAAGATGTTTTCATTCCTCTTCACATTGTCTTAAAAGATCACATATGATTTTAACAGAGCATTTTTCATAGTGTATGAACCATAGAAAAGTAATGTGTAGTTACTAATTACTGTGCAATTATGTAATTCTTTATAATGGAGAAAACTCTCTTCCAAATTTTAACCATGCTCTACATAATAAATGCTGGGCCACGTTGTTAACAGAAACTCTTGAAGGGGTTCCAGCACACTTTCCCAGAAATATTTCTGCCAGTCTGAGTATCAACCTTGTCACTCTTTGTCATGGCAGAGAACGTACTTTTCCAAGAAGACAGATATTTTGGCCAATGAAAAGCTGTGAATCGAAGACCTGGGTTTTTATTTCATCAGTCCGTCTGCAGAAGCTTTTCACAGCCTGATACTGTCAGCTGTGCTAGCCAAGAGTGCTCTCCACACACTCAGGTGGACTGCTGCCAGGCGCCCAAAGAGGAAAATAAGGTAGGATTTCTCTTCTATTTTCATGCAGCTCCATGAAATTAGAAATTTTGATTTCAGTGCTCAGGCTTGATACAAATCCAGTTGGATATATGAAAAAGATGTGTTTTAGCTGAATTGTCCATCCAGCTCTACAGACAAAGTATTTTAAATTATCATTACTACAGTTAAAACATATATGTCTAACTTTAAATAAAATCAAAACAAAGGTAAACACGCAAATAAACAACATTATTTTCTGCTGGCATTGGCTGTGACAGAGCACTTTTGAGGCTCACCATGCCTGCAAGGACTGGGTATATAGTATTGTCCTGTATGTGCCTCCCTGGATTAAACTCTGGAAGTGTTTCCATTTTGAATAAAACAGTGTTTATGAGAACCCTTGGGTGATTCTGCTGTTGCTCAAGAGCCAACTCTGCAACAGAACTTTGACATTGCAACAGTGAGCATTACTACCCTGAAATTTTTCCTGTCATCTAACAGAATCTTGAATTACATTTTCAGGCTCCTTCTGAAGGACACAGCAATTTATTGATATCTACCAACCACATTCACAACAGCCACTAATCTGTCATGGAGCCACCTAATCTAACCAGCTCTGTGGCAATGCCAGAGTCTTCAATTTTTACAGCAGAACTAGATATCCACTCCATTAGCTCTTAGCTGTAGGGAAGTTGCTGTCTTCCTTGCCACCCACAGGTGGTGAATTCTCTCTCTAATTCCCAGGCTAGAAAAAAATAAGGTGGAGATGGTAGCAAAGATTCTATGTCCACTAAAGCAGTTTACTGAATAAAGAAACAAAACCCAGCTTCAAATACCTGACTTGCTGGTTTCAGGATATGAACCAGCAGTAAAGACATACCAGATAATATTTTGTATCTTTTGCACAGTAGGACATCCTCTGTAATAACTTCTCAAACCAGACCTCAGCAATCTGTACCCAAGAATCCCCTTGAAATACTGATAAGCACAAAGATCATCAGAAATTAAACTGAATAAGGTTTTGGATAGCTTTGACAGTTTTCAGGTCCTTCAGTAGCCAAATATCTGAAGATGAGACAGCTGAGTATCTCTGTTCCTCTTCAATAATGGACTTAATGTTCAGGTTACCCTACTTCATTTAAGAGGTGAATTTTAACTTGTATGAAAGACAAAAAATTATTACAGAAATTATAGCTGAGATGCGTAATAACTGTAAAAAGTTAGTGTAGACAGCAGTCTCAATGGTTTTAAAACTATTATATGAAGTTAAACTAATATTTTAATAGGTTTGATGCAATTTTTATATAGTCACTTTAATTTACTTCAACCAGATTCTTGCCAAGACAAACTGGTGGTTTGAATTTCTCTGTCACACCCTTCAGACTTATTTTAGATGTATAAATACATGTGTATAGGAGCAATATTTTGACAGAGTTGACACAGATGCTTCCCAATATTGTAATCTTCCAAGTCATCGGTTATGAAATACATATTTAGAAAATAGAAAACTTGCGTGAAATGTTTCAGAAAACAACCTTGGCTCCTTTATGCATATATACTTTCTCGTTTGGTCATATGATTTTTGTTTAAAATATTGCTGATTATTCTCCATTTCTTTTTAAAAATTTAATCTGATGTTTTACTGGAGCAATGACTCCAGTCTGAAGTTAAACAGGGAAATTAGATGAGCTCTGATAAAAATAAGACTGAAAACCATTCTGCCAAAAAAAGGGAGATTCTAGCTTCTTGCATTTCACAAACTTTGTCTCACAGAGCTGCTCTGGGAGAATGCCATCCATTTGTAGAATAATCCTTATTCAGATATCTTTGTCCAGTTAGAGATTGGATGCACCTTATTTTACTTGCTCAACACCAGTCATTAAACAAATTGGGTTAATATAGCTTTTCTTCTGAATCTACTGACTTAAAAAAAAAAAAGGATAGCAACAACAGTTCTTGGCCACTTTTGCCCAATCAGCTGTGAGCAGTTGCTGAACAGTATTATTTTCTACCCATCAGAGTGAAAAAAGCTCTGATAAATTACGACAATAAAGGCTTCAAGCATTACAATCAATACTTAATGGAATAATGTAAATCCAGCTTGTGTATGACTTCAGGATTGTGTTCTTTTGCAAAGAGAAAAAGATTAATGCACAGCAGCAGAAGTGCATTTTTTTTTCCCTGCAGTCTGAGCTATGAGAGACAAAATAATGGGCTAAAGTTACTTTGCTTGCATTGTGGAGTTATTACTCTTTTTTTTTTTTTTTTTAGCCTAGTTTAAAAGGAGACAGAAAGACATTGTGTCTCCCAGAGCTCTGTAAAAACCAAGTTAATGGTATTCTCAGTCTTTAGGCATATTTACACATCCACCATCTGGTTGGGAAGAAAAAAACCCAGATTTCAGTGACAAAAATTGTACAGATCTGCCTTCAAGCAACAGAAAATGCATGTGATAAGGGAATAGCCATGAAGTGTAAAGGAGTATTTAGGTCTTAACGCTTATTGACTGGAGACTGTAAAGGAGATGTGAAGGATGTGTGAAAAATCCTAAATAAAAGAGCTGGAATAACATATAATATGGATAAGAAAATGTACATGAAAGGAATGCAACTGTCTCTAAAGAACCTGGTAAGAGGAGGAGGTGGGATGGAAGAAATGAAGGACAAGAATGAAGAAGCAGCATTCTGCATCCAGGGCTTGTTTCAGGAAACATATCATATTCTGCAATTCAGTCACCTGGGTATGTTACTATCAATAATAACAACTCCCAGAATGCACAAATTCAGCTTTTCTCTCTCCTTCTGTCTCTATCAAGTTGTATTTTTACTTCAGTTGGGAAGCGTTCAAACTCAAGGGGCAGTGAATATGTTGGTAATAGGAAACAGAAATCATATTTTAGTATCCACTCTGTGCATCCAAGGGACATTACTCATTGTAAAACCCATTTGACAAATTTGGCATCAGTAAAGTATATAGTGTTTGTTCTCTAAGTAGAAAAATGGAGGAGGAAGAATGAACAAAGATTTAGTTATAACTTGTATTTTTTTGATGCACATAGGGTTACTGGAAGTATTATGCTTGGTCATGTATGTTCCAATACCAGGCCCAAAGCCTCTTGGAAGGTTTGGACAAAGTTGCTGGGTTTTTTTCTTCTCCTTTTGTTGTTCAAATGATGATAAATGTCATCTTTCCACTTATGTAAGTAGAATACAAGGCTAGAGGTTGCTATGTAAGGCCTAGTTACCTGCTTCTTCAAGAAGCATATCAGACTAAGACCTTTCTTCCACTTCTAAAGCACATAATGAAAAAGGGATTTTTCCTTTTCTTCTCACTATTACCACTGGTAACCCTGTAGCAATAAAGTTAGCAGTCATCTAAATCCTAGCCCAAAATTTATTCATGGACTGCTGACACAAATTTGGGTTTATGCTAATATTGACCTTTATCTGACCTTTAGCTTGGCAGGAGTTCCCTCCTAGGTGTTTGATGTCAAAATATTCTTGTGGAGAGCAATCATGCCTCTTTTAGGCTAAACAAGTCAGAGTATTCCAGTCTTCTAAGAGAATAAACATCTTTATTTCAGAAGACTTTCTACACACCCATTTCTGTCCAAGTCATCCTTCTGGAAGAGAAGCAGCTAAAACTGTCACTTCTGTATTCCAGACAATAGGATCAGAAAATCTGCAGTGAGATATTAAAGAATTAAAAAAATAAAAAGGTCAGAACAGTCTGGAAACTTCTGTTCATTGCTGATTCATAGATTCAAGTCTTAACTGTGCATGAAAGAACAAATTAAATTTTGTAACTTAAACCTGACAAGCCCTAAAGTCTGATTTGAGCTGACTGCTACTGCTCAGAAATGAGATCTATGAGAAAAATCAATACTTCCATGAAAATTTTAGTTCAGTCCATGGTAGCACACAAAAAAAAGTAAATAGATTGTTAGAAATTATAAAAAAGTGATAAATAATGAAACAAAACAAAACCCAGAGAAAATAAGCCACTGTATCAATCTATGGCCTGTCTACCTTTTGAATACCATGGGGCATGAAACTTTCCTTCTCAGAAAGTGAATAGAATACCTGGAAAATGTTCAAAGGCAGCAAGAAAGCTAATCAAAGCCTGCAGCATGGAAGAACAATTAAATAGGCTTATACTCATCAGCCTGAAAAGGATGAAAATGAAAGTGGCTGTGGTAAAGTTTTATAAAAACATGGGTGTCAGAAAGAGTAGAAATGGAGCTGCTGGTAAAGAAAGAGGAGGAAAACTTCTTTCTGTTTGAAGTGCTGGAGCAAGATCAGGTCCTGCAGATATACCCTACATACACCAATCTGTGCTATGCTTTTCTCCCCTTAGAGAAATGTGTGGCTATGCATAAAGTGAGATGGGATACAGCAAAGCAATTCAGAGCCTGTAGAGACAAATTTATGCAAAAGCATTCTTCTACTACCAGAACCATAGTCAGCCAAGGCATTAGCTGACTATACACACCACTGTGGAGCTTCACAGAGATGAATTTTACTCTGCCCACAGACATCTCAGTAGTATTCTTTAAATTTCTGGAAACAACAGTATAGTTAATATAATATAGTAATAACAAATAAAAAAAAAATCTCATGAATATCTGAAGAGAAGTCAGAGGTGTCTGTGGTCAGAGTAAGATCTCTTGTTAGATTTCCAACCTAAAACAGTTGAAGAACACATAATTTTCAAGTGTTAACACTGCCGTATTTCTTAGCAGAGGAGTTGACACATGTCCTGCTTCAGTTGCTGACCTAATTTAACAAAAAGTCATCTCATGGGACAGACTTTTAGTGACTCTGAGGACAGAGAATAAGAAGGAGATGAGGAATGAAATCCTGCCATATGCTATAACATATGTACAGTAACATTGAATGCTTGCGCTGCAACGAATTAATGTCAACATCAGGCTCTCCAATTTAAGCATACCATGATAAATTGCAAACTGAATTTTACCCAGAGAACAGCCACATTTAAATGAAATGAAACAAAACCAGCAGACTTGTTCAGTATCATCACTCTTCTTATAACCTAACAACACATCTAAGTATTATATTTTAATTTTAAACTCTGACTGTTTTCTGTTACAAATGACATAAATGTTATGGCACTTAATGGTATAAACGACTCTAGGTAAAATTCCCCATATCTCTTTGTATAATTTTTGGACAGAAGGGCTTAAATGAATTTTTATTATTTGCCACTCGTACCCAAAGGCTTCTTCTAGCCTGGATATATACTGCTTTCTTTCTGTTATAAGTAGTAGGCAAATTCTGGTACTGCACAAAAGGATTTACAATAATTCACTATTCAAAGATTTTACATGTGCTTAAAATACAGTTCAAGAAGCTCAACTGACTTCACAAAAATTACAAATGTTTTCAATATTAAGTTACAGACAGATCTTTGTTGGTCTAGGGTCTAAAATCAGACTGACACAGATCTTCTGGGTTTGTTACTTTAGATCATCACTCTACAAAATCATGGTACATATACATACAGCATGAAGTGGGAATACATTTAAACCTCTCTGGAAATGAAAAGAAACAGCATGGAAAAATGGTAAAAGAACATTTCTGAAATTGCTCCTTGTAGCTGGGTTTTTGTTAGGATTTTGAGAACTCTTCGAATTCAACTTTCTTGCTTTGCAACAAAATAAAATCGAAAAGAAAGCACGGTATGCCAATTTTTTTTAAAAAAGCATTGTCAGTTTGATATGTTCAATGATCAGGATAAAGAAAAGGTAAACAAAACAGCTAAGAATTCAATGGAAAATAGTTACAGAAGGCTGGGTTTTATTTCTATAGCCATGATTATAAGTATCATGGGAAGTCAGCTATAAGTACTATACGAAGTCATACTGAAACCATAGTAGGCTAGCATTTAGAAAAGATTATATCTCTGTAATAAGGTGTTTCTTGGAGATGATTTAAAATAAAGTAACTTTCAAGATTAAGGAATGGGGTCAAGGCATGTGTACAATCACAAATTTGGAGAGGAATGTGTGGAATGGAGAGTGATAGGAGCAAGAAGCTGATTGCTGCTTTATGCCCCCATTTTTGATTATTTTTCCTGCCATCACTCTTAATTTCATTCCTCAAGTACAGAACCTGCTCAGTTATACCAACATAAATGGAATTTCATCAATGCTACCTCAGGCAGCAAACTGCAGAAATAAGAGCAAAAACTGTCCTTCATCTAACTTACAGTAGCTCACACTGAATTTGTATCTCTGTGTGTCATATCTCATAATATAAAACATGTATTCCTTTATATTTCTATCCATTTTAGAAACTGGTTTTATTTCTTTGTCACTAACAACATGCAACAAAGATAATTTTGTGCAAAATGTACAAAGAGATAGGTACACATTTCAAAGCCTGCTATATATATGTAGCAAATTGACAGGTAGTGGCATTTGCTGCAAAACACAGAAAAGAACAGGGGATCCAATGTCTTAATTGCCAAGACCAGTGTAGCTCTACTCTCATTCTGTACCTCATTGCCCCTGGTTGCAAGCTGTATTTTCTGTATTAATATTTACAAATTCTCTGGTTTGGTGAAGGTTAGTTAATTTTTTTTGCAATGCTATGAAAGTGCTAAGTACTCTTACTAAGGGTTCAAGATAGGAAAATGCAGTACATTTGTCCATGAGGGTCCCCTCCTTCACATGGATTTAACAAAGTGAAAACTACCCATATGCTACAACATATGGCAGAATTCCAGCATCTCTTCATATACCTGATTCTTCATTCTCAGTGTAAACAAATGATGCTTTCACAGGGGGATACTGAATCAAATTGGGCCACAGACTGAATGATTTTGTCTTTTCCTGGAGCAGACTGACAAGGGAAAACTGATAAACCAAAGCAGACAACAAATGCTTTTTCATCTTAAAGGAAAAAATAAAACAAACAAAAACTACTATTCACAGTACAGTTATGGTATACAGGGCATATGCATTTTGAGCTTTTTAGGATATTTTAGAGATTTTTTTTTCCATACCCTTTCCAACAAATAAATACCATTAAGTGACCAGTAGATGGTAAGTTTTTTCTAATTCTGGCTTTTTTTCCTCAAATCCTTTCAGAAATGGAACTTTATGGCACATATTAGAATGCTAAGTTTCAAATTTACTTTAGATTTACCAAGCAAACTTCTGTGCTCAACACAGGAAATACAATCAAATATTTGGTTCCATTTCATCCCATTTTTCAGGTGAAAGTTAAATGCTTCATTCACAAGAGCTTGTGATATATCTCTACAAAATAATATCACAGAAATACACCAAAACCTCTACTATTGTTTTACAAAGAGAAATACTGGAGATTGGAATATCTCTGAGAGCAAATGGAAGTAAAATCTTGATATGTGTTAGGGCATTACGTGCCACAAGGACATCTAATATTTTCATATTTGTCATAAAGAATGGGTAGCGAAATCTTGACCAAGTTTTTACATTAAATAAGAATGGCACCCAGATCAGCTGCAGAACTGATTTAAATTATCATAAGCCTTGATTTATGTACATTACATACATGTACATTTTGAATATCCAAAAATACAATCCTATGGAAATGACAAATTCAGTAGACTGCTATCCTGACCAGGTATCGTTTACACAATCAACTGTGCATGTTTTGCAGCCAATAATAGATTTCAAAAAAAGAATATGAAGAAAAATCCTCTGATATGAGAAAAAAGATCTGTACAGAGAGAAATCAAGATCCCTGAAAACCGAGCTGGGAAAAAGAGTTAATTTCTACTCCCTTTCTCATTTGCTGGCCTACCTAAGTCAGCTCTTGGTGCTAAAGTTAGTGCAGCGAAAAAACAGCTACCACATTTGCACCAGGCTGCAGGTCCTCTAGGGAGATAAAATTGAAAAGAAAATTGGAAATAACATCACAGAAACAGCACTTCTTTTTGAGTTCGTAATTTATTTTTGCTTCAGCTCTATACCAATGTACAGGGACACAAGTCCAGTTGATCAAGTCAGATTTCTAGATGTGATAGGACAGAACAAAAGCACTTAGGATAACAGATTCTAGAAATTTTAAAATATTAAATAGTTGAATTAACTCAATTAAGTTTACATATAATTGACTACATATGTATATATAAAATAATTTTGAAGCCATGTGATACCCTTTTACACAGCACTTTTAGCCAGTAATATCTCCTTCAAATCAAGTCATTTGTGATTGAATTACAGTATTTCTTTTATTTCTTTCAGAAAGCTGTCTTAATTTCAGACCAGAAAGAATCCTGGAAGAATGATGGTGTTTTTATTTCAAAGATCATTTCACTCTTGAAGATTTGCTCCTCAGATCCAGTGTGGTTTTGTTTAGCCTTCCTTTGTTTTATTAGGCCTATTATGGCCATAGTGCAAAAGAAGAGAGGCATTACTTACCTTTCCCCTAGTAAATAATTACAAACTAGTATTAGATTAGCTTTCAGTTGTCATTCTGATGAATTAAAACATAGAATTTTTTTTTTTAAATTTATTTCTGCAAAGTATTTTTATGTTCCTTGGATCTCTCTTGTGGCCCTGTGCCTAATCACCTCTGAAGTTACCATGAACATTCTTTGGATTAGGAAAAAAGTAATAAAATTACATTGGTCTTAGTGTCTGAAAAACATAGTCCCAGGCACCACAGTGTTTCACAGTAGTTGTATATACTTATATAAAATAAGATAATGATAATCTAGTAATTTGCCACATCATAAAGTCAGATTCATTGTATGCATATAACAGGAGAGTAACCAATATACGCCTGATGGAAAGGAGCCATTAGGAAGTGTTTGGTACCAAGGTGTACCAAGAATTCATTGTTCATATGTTGCTTTCTGTTCCTTTGGACTGAAAACTAGAGGTGATTCTTCTACTATTTTTAAAAGACCTATATTATAACAGGCTAAAATCTTCTTAACCTGTCACTGAAAAGAGTTTTCTAAGGCCAAAAATAAATTAATCAGAATACAACTTCAGGTGTGAAAAACAGTCCCAGAAATGAAGTATTTACTGAGTTTGAAGACTTAAAGCAATGCAAAGCTAACACATATATAAACATTTTCAACAGTGACTTGCTGTGATTCACAACCAATGTCTAAGCCAGCAGCATAATCATAGCCTAAATCTTCAGGAGTCAGATTTGGAGAGGACAGAGATAGAACGAAAAACAAAGGCTTGTTTGTAGTAGATTTATATGTATGTAGATATACCTTCAATTTACTCAGCCACTGGCAGGTTTGACTTGAGTTAGGCAGATGAACTGGGGTGAAAAAACTAGAGTTTTTTCCCCATATTTCAGTCAGATTGAAGCAAAGTTAAATCTTCCTCAAATGAAAAAGTAGTTTATTAACTCTTTTGTTTGTTTTGCATTACAAGTTCCCCAATAAATTATTGCATAAATATTATGAGGACAGGCAACAGCAGGCTAATTCTCATCAGCATCACAGTTTTGCCCAAACTTTTTTGATCTGCACAATTAAGTAGGAAATCTCGAGAAAAACTTTTCTGGTAGATTTTCATGCCTGTACAGCCAAGCAGAAAAGAAAAGCAGGCAAAACTGAAAGAAACTAATAGCTCAGCAGTATCATTCAAAACCGAGTGGGTAGAGATTCACTGTATGAATATCTAAAATCCTCTAGTGGGCAGTGAGTCTCACATCAGTAGTTTTCCATACGAAATCCAAGTCAAAGTGGTATGTTTCATGTACACACATGCAAATGGTTCTTTGTGGCTTGCACAAGTACAGTTCTGCTTCATGGGTGACATACAGCCCAGGTGCACATTGCAAGCCTTAGGAGTCATATTAGCATGTTCAGATAGCCTGTATTTTTGCCCAAGCACCTTATGTTTTGTATCATGCAGAACATAAGCTGCATCAGCAGAGCAAGCCCACCTTAATGGGTATGAGGCCTGTGCATCCAGCATGCTGAGATGACCTTGTCTTTTGGACGGAACAACACCAGTTTCTGAATCAAGATGAAAGGATCATAAACATTCCTTCCAAAAGGACCATTTTCTGCTATCACATCTACATTTCTACCTATGACTAATATAAAATCTGCGTCTAGGAAAGCTGGAAACCAGACATCAGAGAAAATCACAAAGTCTGATATCATAGTGAAAAAAAATCCCAGGGAGAGTCGCAGGGACAAAAAAGTCATAAAAAAAATACAACTACATTCCAGGTGTAATATTATGATACAATAATAGACAACATACAAAGTGACTGCTTACAATAGCAGAAGAATTATATTCCAGGAACTTGCTTTCATCCCTATATAAATTGATTTTGCTTTAATTTAGCCAGGTCAGAGGGAGAAGTGCAAGTACTTCATGTATTGGGTGGTCCTTTCTGCATTTAAAGAGCA
Source organism: Corvus cornix cornix (assembly GCF_000738735.6). NCBI lineage: Eukaryota > Metazoa > Chordata > Aves > Passeriformes > Corvidae > Corvus > Corvus cornix. The sequence continues at coordinate 39,085,524 of NC_046357.1, read as the reverse complement.
CAAGTTTTCTGCATAAGATGCATGCAGGCTAGTAGCTAGATAGTATTTTTGTGCTCCACTTTGCATAGAGATATCTGGAAGCAGAGCCACTGCTTTAGACTTTGAAAAACATACTAAAACAATCTTATCTTTCTCCCTGTTTGGAACATGGTGGGGGATATTGTGGGCTTGTTGGCAGGGAGCATCTTTTACTGTCTTGTCAGTTTTTTTCTATTAGGAAGGAATAGACTTCAATGACAGTATTATATATTTCAATATTTTTTCTATCACAAATAGTTTCTTCAAGTAAGAGAGAAATACCAGTGTCCTGGTTTCAGCTGGGACAGAGTTAATTTTCTTTTTACTAACTGGCACAATGGTGTGTTTCGGAATTTAGCATGAGAATAAGGTTGATAACACACTGATATTTTAGTTGCTGCTCAGTAGTGCCTACTCTAAGTCAAGGACTTTGCAGTTTCCCATGCTCTGGCAGGTGCACAAGAAGCTGGGAAGGAGCTCACCCAGGACAGCTGACCTGAACTGGCCAAAGGGATATTCCATACCACAGAACATCATGCCCAGTATACAAACTGGAGGGAATTGGCCAGGAGGTACCAGTTTCTGCTGGGGTCCGGGTTAGACATCATTTAGCAGTAGCTGAGCAGTTGTATTGGGCATCTCTCGTTTCTCTTGGTAACTTCCCCTCTCTTCTTTTGTTATCTCTATTATTATTATTATTATTATTATTATTACTATTATGGCTGTTCTTGGTATAATACCATAATATTAAGTTGTTCTGATCTCAAACCATGAGCATTTTTTTTCCCTGATTCTTTTCCCCATCCCATTGGAGAAGCGCGCAGGGGTAATGAGTGAGCAACTGCATGGTACTTCGTTGCCAGCTGGGGTTAAAACATGACAGGAAGGCAAACACTAAGTCTTAAAACCACCATAGGGAGTCTCCCTGCATATCTTTCTGATGTGATAGAAGCAGCAGGAAATATCATCTTGGATTTAGTGTTTGACAGACTAGAGTCTCTGTCAGTAGCCTGAAGAGAGTAAATGCCTGATGTAAAAATACATGATGACTTAAATGTTTTATTTACTAATGAGTTGAAAACTACTTCTGAGAAATCTAACAGTTACCAAAATAAAGCAAGAGTGAGACAATAGTCAGTAGTTTAATTCAACAGTTTCAGAAAATAACACAGGAACAACCATGAAGATTCATTTTGATAATATAATAGTATCTCCCCTATTTTTTTTTGTGAACCAAGACAATTATCTAAGTCCCTAACTAAATGACATGAACAAAGAATCCTTGTGTTTAATCTGAAGAATAAGGACAGCCTCCAGTTCTGATATGAAATGAAGTGGAAGTATCCTTTCCCAGATTCAGCAGGCAGTATTGCCAAGTGAGGAATCAACTGAAATTTTTAATGTGCTTCTTTTACATGTAAATTTAAGAAAAGGTCAGGTTTACCTCACAAAACAAAACTAAACAGTTGGGCCACGTTTGACTGTGTATTGGAAATGGATCTGCAATGTCACAAAAAGCATTTAAGCACAGCATCAAGGGTAGGTCAGGCTTCAGCAGTTACACATCTCAGTTTCAACCTTCTTGACTGTCTGTTGCTCACTAAATATTTTTGTGACAGACCCACAGAAAATGTTCTCTGGAAATTATTATTAATAATTACTCTGGTGGTGTAATGACAGCAGGGTCTACTTCTGCTCCTACTCATCCCTGTAGTGAAGAATCAGACTTTTCATTTATACTTTTAAACAATAGCTTTTGTATGCTTTGCTACATTGTATAATTTTTTCTTGCACTTGAAATTCCTTTGGTGTGGCTGAATCTGCCCAAGAGAGACTATTGCTAGCCATTTGGGCTGCTGTCCTTTACGGCCTACAAACCCAACCCATCCTCTGTAACTTAATAGTTTAAATATCTTCTTCTTAAATACCTGTCTCATCTACCTCCAGGCATCTTCTTACTGGTTAAAATGTCAAGACTGAAGAATTCATTAATGATTTCTAAAATGAGCTGCAAAGTACAAACTGCAATTAATTACATTGTCTGCGAGTAAGAATCTTTATTTTATCTTCTGCCTTTTTATCCCTTCAAATTTTGGATGTTCCCTGATTCTATACTGAGTGAATCTCTTTCCTCTTCTATTCACAATGCCACCATCTCTGTTTTGACTATTAATAATTTTATGCGTCCAACAAACCTTTGCTATCTATCCCCATTAGACAAAACTTTGAAAATTTGTATCAAGAATAGTTAAAATCCTCTGGCATATATACATATATATTTAACTCAAAAAGAGAAGACTATGTCCCTTTTAAAATGAATGAGCTTTTAATTTTTTAGTTTTAAATTAGCAGTCAGCTTCTATGGCTGAGGGCTAGCTTAGTCCTTTGACGTTGGCTAGTAAAAATCCTTGGAACATAAATATATGCAATAAGCCAATAATTCTGCCTGCCTTTCTGCTGCTCTTGAGGGTATCTCAGCTCTGGCAAACAGACGGGTAATGGGAATTAGAAGGAGGGGGAAAAAACAGCAATAAAAATATAAATCACAAAAGGAAGGAAATCCATTTGGTCCTTGGCAGCAACGACACCGCTCAGCTAATCCATGCTGAGTGCAATCCAATACTCCTTTATATAATCCTGTTCTTGTGGAAGAAAATTAAAGTTTAATGCAATAAAGGCTGACACAAATCACTTTTGTTGCCCAGAAGCAGATTAAAGAACAGTTAAAATCATACAAATCTAATTTATTTTCTGTTGTTGTTGTTGTTGTTTTATTTTATCCAGTGACATATTTATTCTTTAATTCACAGCATCAGTTTTTGATTATTAAGCATATATTCCCAAAGTAAGAAAGATTTTGTGAGGTAAAGAAAGGAAAAGAAAATAGTGACAGCCAAGAAATTATTAGTTTTTAAATGGTACATGTTAAGGTTCTTTCAAAATTCCATAAATTTTTCATAAATTCATATGGGACCTTGCCTTTAATCAATCTGTGTCCAGGGGACTTTAAAATAAGCATAAAGGAAGTGGAGAGCTGTCATTCATAATTGGAGCTGTACAGGTCACTGCCATTAACAGTCTTGGTACATACACTTTTGTTGTTCTGCAGCACATTAGAGATCTGTCAACAATGGACAAACTGAGAATTTCTGCAAGAGAGACAACAGTGTAAGAGAATTGTGACCCTGATCTTCCATTTTATTACTCCAGCCATCAGCCTCAACATGCCCTTCATCAGCAAATTGGATTGGAAAAAACCCAATGAAACAAAACAAGGTGAAAACAGAGCCTGGGTGTATTATGCTCCATACAATACATTCTTTTGTGACAGAAAAGGTTACAATTTATCTGCAATGTTGATCAGACTTATGACTGTGTTGAAATAGGATCAGGTTTTTCATTTTCTTTGCCTTTGTCCCCAGCTCCAACATAACCTCTCTCACAAATTCCTTTGGGAAATTTCCCTTCCTACACTTCATATTGGTGATACAACATAACCGCAGATGTATGTGGAGAGAATGCAGGAGGCCGTGTACAGTAATCATTTTTCCCAGTAGAGCTATCAGAATATTACCCAAGGCACTAGAGATGGTTGTGAAATACTATATGGAAGTGGAAAGGTTGCATAATTTCTCCAGTATTTCTCTTCTTCACAAGTATTTTTGCAGCAATGTCTCTGCAGTTGTGCTCTTAGAGAAGGAAGGGGCTACTTCTGAATAGAACTGGGGTTTAAAACATACCTTAAAAACATGAAAATGTCTATTTAATTTTCATTGTTTTACGCTGTCCTCACCCAGACTGTAGGTAAGCAAAAGCCAACACCTTGTGGCAGTTCAAGGCCTCATTACAGCTAGACTTAAGGGATTCTCCAGAACACATTTATGAGCAAGCTATTTGCCCTGGAAAGACCACTTTGCTAGGAAGAAGAGAAAGGAAACAGATCACAAAACCCTACAAGATCTGATATCCTAGGAGTACTCTATGGGAAGAAAATAAAATTAGCAGGGTTTTATTGTGTCTCAGTGACACTCAGCTAACTCTTTGACAGAAGATATAGATATTTCATATCATCTTGACATCTGTTCTTGCCTTACATCTGTTCTTACCTGTGGTAAGAGTTTAGCCTGCTCAGCCGCACCAGCAAGGCCAAAATAAAAAAGGCAACTTAAGAACCCTCTCCTGTCTGAATTTCAACATGCATGCCTATTTAAAACTGGGCTTTTCTCAGGCTGCTTTATTCATACTTTTCTTTTAATTCTGTTTTAAAAAGACATAGCATGAAATCAGGCACATTTCTGTTGTGGGGTTTTTTTTCCTTTTTAAAGGACTGATTCTCATTTTTGTCATGTGAAAGCAAGTCACAATATAGAGAGTGTAAGGCAAGACTCGTATACATTTAGGGGAACATCGTTCTAAAAGCCAATTTTTAGTTAGGGACGGTGCACTTTAAAAGACCAGGATATTTCCAGTACAGGAAATACTAGAGTATTAATACTATCTTAATTTCCCTGTTTAATCTTTTGTATATACTTGAAGAATGCCACAACAGCATATTTTATGACCCTGTTATATTGTGATCTACTCTAATTATATGCGATCCATCAGCAGTGACAAAACTCAATCTCTGGCCTCTGGAGTGCCGTTGAATATGTAGGTCAAGTCCTGGTTTGCCAGACCACTTGTATTGGTTTCCTGTGCTTGGCGGAAAAGTACTAAACGCAGAAGTGGGGGATGGGTATGTGTGTTTGCATGTGTGTGTCTGCATATATCTGCTTCCTAATCCATTGGCAGCCTTCCAGCCTTCAATTGCAAGTGTCATCATCACCAAGGTAGGAGTTGAATCCAACAGGTGGGGCAATAAACCATAACATTTCTAGCAGGTTTAATCGTAGGGGGCATGCTGGGATACTATCCAGGTCAAACACGGTTTCACTTGGTGCCAACATCAAGACCACTGACTTAGTTTTCACTCCAAGTCTGCATGAACTAGGGTGTCAAGTTCCCACCCCAATACACTTTATGACCTTTCAGGTGCCTAAACCTCTGACCTATATCATTCCCATCTTTGCTGGTTCAGCTGCCACATGGTGACAACCTGCTAGGCTCTGTGTCTGGTCTAACAGTGATTTACTGCACAGTAGAATTAAAGCATTAGCATGGTATTCCTGTCCACCCAACCGGAAAGGGCTTTTTGATGGTTGTAGGAGAGGCTCCCCGGAGGAAATTGCTATATACAGGGATTTGTTGTGAGCCTATTATTGCCTAGTGCTAAGACAGTTCATAAATTTACATCTGTGACATCTATGCTCCAAATTTTTTTCATTACAGCTCTTCCTTACGACAATTTACTAGCTGCATTCCTCAATAAAAAGCTAGTCTGCGACTGAAAAGTAAGCCACAGACTTTTTTCACTTATAATTTTTTCCTGATTCTAAAGTACAGATACATAAGTTAGGAAAACAGGTCTAATTAAATGACAAAATATATTTTTAAGACTCCAAATTAGCATCTCATTTAGGTCACAATTGTTTTGCTGTCAACTAATTTATTTTGCATCCATACCAAATTAAGAAAAAAAGACCAGAATGTGCCTGGCTTTCTTTTCAAAGTACTACTACTACTACTACTACTACTACTATAAACCTTTATTCTATAAAATAGAAAGTTTATAAAAGTCTTCCTATTAAATACTCAAGTACTGAGAGTTAGCTTCTTTGAAAATAATCACCTTTCATTCTAAGATATGATCATTATTATTGCTTCAATATGACTATCAGAATGACATTAGTACTAGCATGTAAGGTAGCAAAAGACAAAACCGATATGCTCTAGCTGTCGAAAGCTTTTTCTGAACACTCCAAATAGAAAAATAGTCAATTTGGAGGAATAGGGGAGTAAAAAAAGGGTTAAACCACAGACTCAGAAGAAGAATAAAATTAGCATGCAAATATTCCAGAATAATTTCTAGTAACTTCTGTTAGATGAAATATTTTTATCTTCTAATAGGACGTGAACAGCAGTAATTTCAGTGTACACTAAGGATTATACCTTCTTTTCTTTTTGCTGCTACAAATGTTGGGGCCTTTTTTTTTCTGCAATTTTACTTGGAATGCCTATTTCAATACCTGCAGTATTTTAAAATAAAACTTTATATATGTGTTTGCTACTGAAGCTAGATGTCAGTTCTTAATTTTAAAATTAGCTAAATTCCTTTCAATGTACTTCATTTTGTAAGACTCTGCACACAAAAGCATCCATTTAAGTAAATCATTTGTGCTCATCTGGAAAAATTAATGTATTTTTTTCACTTTGTTTCAGTTGCTTCTGTCTTAAAATTTTCGGTCCTGCCAAGATATTACAGTGTGTTCATCTGGAACAGATTAAACAATTTCTTGCCAAAAATCATGTTAAATTTAAACTATTCAGGACAGTTTAACTATCATGTCCATTGATGTCAGTGGCAAGGGTTTTGCTGAATTTATGAAATAAAAATTAAAAATCGTAACTATAAACTGAAAATGTTTTCAGTACTACCAATCTTTCCCTTTGATGAGGGCAAATCCTTATAAATTCAGAATTGTCAGAAAACTAACAGAAAATTCCCCATGAAACCTAATAAATCAACTCAAGCACTTACTATATGGCAGACTACCTGCACAAGCCTCATTTGCTTTCAGCTTTAAAATAGACATAAATATCTGTCTGTGCAAAGTCATGTTAACTTTACTGCAAAGTCACATTAACTTCAGTGGTAGCAGTGTTGTCTAACAGAGCTTGGTGAAGAAAAACTCTGGAAATTCCATATCAAACAAATTGCAGGGACTGTCTTCTCCGGTTTGAGGGCAGCCTGGAACATGATTATAAATGACATGAAAGTTTTCAGGTGTGAGAGCCAAAAACTATCTGATACTCAAGACATTATCCTCCTGAATTCTCTTTCTCCCCAAGCATTTTCCACATCTCAAACACAAAAGCTTAACCAAGCTTCCCGCTGACAAATATAAAATGAATTTGCATGTTGCTATTTGAGACTTCTGCAGGACAATGATAAGCTGAAAATGTAGGGATTTCACAAATACAGCAAATATTTTTAAAGCTCAACAATAACTGATAATGTAATATTAATTGATTTCAACTTGTGTATTTTATAAATAAGAGAGCACATACTTGTAGAAGGCCACTGATTGCATGCCAGTCTTACATCTGTGTGACTATGTGACTTCCTCATTTCCTTGTGGCTCTGATCTCCTCCAACCCCAGAGCAACTCATCCCCCACTGTCAGAGTCACCCCAAATTCAATGTTCCCTTCACAGTGAATATACAAAGTCATCCATTCATCAATGTGAAGAGTTCACCAATGACAGCTTAAAATGCCATCCATGCTCTCACAGTACCTAACAGTACCCAGAAAAAAAAGCTCTGAACAGCCCCTCAAATCTCAGACACACAGTGGAGAATGGCTTTTCGTTGGAGACCGCAGGAGCATGGCAGCACCTGCTGTTTAGGCCTACTCAAGTGTATTCCAAAATTGACCGTTTCTCAAAGGCAGCTTTACTGACTAATCCCATGCCAAAAATGTATTTTAACTAAGAGGTAAAATATTAACTGGTAAGGAACATAGGGAAGAATGCAGAGAAAGAACATTGTTTCATGTCTGTTGTACCACATTTTGTACTCTAGTTGTGCTGTGCTCTTATTTTACAACACAAACATATAGTATACGCTGAACCAATTCTGTTCAGTCATTTCTTTGGGAGGTTATCCTGAAATCTATATTGTTTTTGGAATTGAGCCCCTGCTGAGTAGAATAAAGTTGGCACATTTGTGGTATAAATCTTAAAACAATAATTATGACTTTTTAATTAAGGCCTGGCACAGTATTTTCTTTTAGCTGTTTTAACCATGCCAGTAGCACCAGCTCAGGTACAGTGTTACGATAATGCAATAATAATAATTCCCTATTGTGCAGAGGCAAAACCTGAGCACAATAGTCTTTGAGTGTATTCTTTGAAATAATGGAGACACGATCAACTGTAATATAATGCATGAACTCAATCAGTTCCACTAGGTGAATAAGAGAGGCATTTTTAAGGTAAACATTGCCTGTTGTTGTTTCTTCTTCATGTCTTAGCTTTGCCCTGAACCCAGTAGGTTTTCTGGTCTGCTTTTCTGTAAACTTGAATGTTCAGTAGCAATGCAGATATACACAGGTACAATAGACAGAGTCCCCATTAGTCACCCTGTATTTCTTACTCAAACATAAACTAAAGAAGACCCTGAAAGTTTAAGCATTATTAGAAATAATCTTTGTTCTAATCTAATTAGAAATAATTAGAAATAATAAACACCGACACCAGAAAGTTCTCAGGTGGATGACACCAGCATGGGCAACACAATGTACTTCATGGGTGTAAAATATTCCAGTTGTAGATCCTCTTCTTCAACGGCCAAAAATTTTAACTGATATTGCTGATAGAACTGTTTCTTCTGGGTTTTTGTTGACAGAAGTTCTAGCTATAAATTGCACCTTACTGCGCTCCTGAGCAGCACAGATATATTGACAGTGTTTATGGTGTAGACATAGTTCTTATTTTCAGGTCCAAATTGGAATTTCTTTGCTCTGTTGAGACTGTGAACCAGACTCCAAAACTAGATGAAGCTGATTAGCCAGTTTCCATCAAGACACCAAAAATAAACCAAGATAAAACTATCATATGATTAATGCAATCTGCTATCAAAATGTGGCTGGTATAATCCCAGTATTATTGGAGACCTGAACTCTACTTCTACAATGTGTTTGCAAGTACTACAACATTTTTAGTTTTATTTACTGCATGTTTATCTTGACTCAGTGTTGATAAACAGACTCTTGTGCTGTGGAAAAAAAAAAAAAGAAAATAAACAAAATGATTCTTTAAAATCTAGGTTGCTTTAATATGGATTTCAGAGGGAAACAGAATGTAATATGCTGAGTTATGAATACCTGGCCAGGGTCCAGCTGGCTATTAACCAAATAGATTACCAAGAAAAAATGAGGGAAAAAAATCCCAACCCTCAAAAAAGAAAAAAAGTTCAGCAATTTTAAAAATAGGTGTTATACGAACTGTCAGGTATAAGGGTGCTGTGAGATATTTAAACAAAGAGCTTGATTTAAGCTCCCAGTTGAACTCCTCAGGAATTTTTTGTCAGGCTCAGAGTTGTTGCAATAATAAACATTATTGTCTATAGCTTTCTGTGTGCACAATACACAGTGGTTTGAACAGCTCTTTTAAAGTGAGATTGATAGGTCACGACATGTCTCCCTTGTTATTACATAAGTGGGCCACGAGGCCATTTCAAAAAATCTCTTACTGAAAGTCTGCATAGCAGGGCCCTTTTTAGCACACTCAGCTTAGTGAACTCCAGTTCACAGAAGGAAGGACAACAGACATTACAAATCCATACAATTTAAGCAAAATTTTTCAATAGCCAAACTTGAAGTTAGGATATGACCAGGAAATAAATGAACATAGGAAAGTAATGGTTTTAACAGCAGAGCATGCCAGAAGCGAGAAAATGTACCTTAATGTCCTCAGATTACTTAAAATGCATTATTTTCCAGTGTCAGATGCTCTGCCTCTGAACTGCAAAACTTCAGGAAATTACTTTTCTACTCCATTAACATAAATACAAGTGTATTTTTTGTGTCAAATGTATTCAGACTACACCTGTGGAAAGACATGGACCTTATTAGGTGCTGAACAATCTTTCTAATGACAGAATTTCAGCCAAGAACTTAATTTATAACCTGATGTGAAAAGGCAGAGGAGCAATAAAAACCACTAAGACAATTTGGTAAAGAGCTGTTGCAACCCTGGAGTAACCAAATGAACACACTACACCAAATGGGGACAATGATTATATGCTACTGATTCATTATAACAAGGTTGGCTACATTTCTAAAAATGTGCCATTTGTGACATGCTGTTGTAAAATTTCAATCTGCAATAGTAATCTAAACTGTAATTATAATCTCTATTCATTTTAGTCCATAAAGTGCTCCACAAAACCATCCTATCCTAAAGAACGACATAAATATCATTAATCTCTAAGTTTTAAATAGTGGTACATACACAGAAAAATGAAGAAACCTGGTGAAAACAGCAGAAAAATCTGCTGCCAGGGCCTAGTATAAGAATGTGACCACTTAGCATGAGCTTAAATCTGTGGCTGTTGCTGAAGTCAACGGAAAAAAACAATTTTTAAGAATCCCACCCCAGAGTTCATGGGTTGTGAGGCCTTATATTCAGACTTCTATAAGTTACTTAAAAAATTTTAAAAATATCCAAAGGTAGGAGCTTGTTTGTTTGTTTGTTTTTAAATGGAGGAAAGAAGTTCAAAATAATGTGCCAGAGAACACTAAAATACCATAGAATATGTAACATTTCTTCCAAGCTGATGGTGTGTAACTGAACTACTGCTTAATCGTCTTGACAGCATGGGACAAGGAATATCTATGAATAACAGCTATGTAAAGACAGGTATCCAGGGTCTCTTTTAAAGTTACTGAATTGATAGAACCTTTACTCTCCTAATTCAGAGTCTAATAAATGTATTGCAGAAAAACACACTCAAAATAATCAACAGTGAGGAAGAGAGACAGATTGCAATGAGCAAAACTGCTTCAGGCCCAAGAAATCTCCACTTTCCTCCTAAGGCTTGTTAAAATTCTGAAGTCGTAAACGCATGAAGAAGGGTTGTTCTGTTTTTCTAGCCATGAAATCTCCACATTAGTTCTTTCAAAGGGAAATGATTTCTGATCATGATATAAGCTTAACGTGCCATCTATTGTGCAATATTATATGGAGCATGAACTTGGATTTCAATTCTGTAAGTGTTAACACATGGTATATCAATAAATCCATACTAGCTAATTTTGTAGTTTTCACCCAGACAAAACACAACAAAAGCTGAAGTGTACACCACCTAAGTAAGGGCCACAGGATTTGCCAACTTTAGTCTTACTTTCATTTCCCCTTGAAAAACCAAGGCAAACTGATTTTTCTTTTTATTTTATGCATGCCATGGGAAGGAACAAGGAAAGAACCGGGAAGAGAAAAAATTAATTTTAAGGAAATAATTATTCTTATCCTTCTTTCATAGGCATTACAAAAAATCCACACATCTGGGGAATCAGTGGTGAGGTGAGGTGAGGGTGCAGTTCCTGGGAGACCAGATATTCAAACGGTCGGGAGGTTTCTTATGAAATTCATTCCTTACCCAGTACAGTGATGAAACTGGAGTCTCACAGGTCCTTGTTCAATACCACAGTAAGGTACAAGACCATCAGTGTGTACTTCCCAAGGCACAGGCAAGCTTTCCTGTGCCTGGGCAGAAGTATGAGCTTGAGACTACACTTTATTGCTAAAAAACCTAAAATTCTGGTATTGGTCTGCCACTGCCACTCTAATGATCTTCAGTGTTAAAATAAAATTGAGATCTTTCTTTCAAATGAGTTTCAAGGAAGAGGTTTTCTGAACATGAAATAGCTAATCAAGAGGAAGATGTGTTTAGTAATTTATAAAATGGTAAGTTTCACTGTAAGATATATAATACCAGTGATTTATTAAGCAATATTATTCTCATGATTGTAGTGCTATGTTATTCTTACATTGTCGGGCAACCTGTAGAAATTTGTTCTGCTTCAAGCAATCCTTACCCTTACCATACAACCGTTGTTATATACATTTTTCTCATTATGATAACTACTTTGATCTCTCAGTAAACGTTCAGCATCTTATAAACTGTAACATAAAACCTACACAGAGCAACATGATGACTGAAAAGATCATAATGATCACAACTGTAGTTCTCAGACAACCCAAAAATACACAATGGAAAAATAAGGGGGGAGGGGACAAGACTTCTTTTGACTGTCAGTAGAGATTTAAATCCTTTTAAGCATCAGATCATTTTCTCTTTCAGAGATGTCCCTTGGAGATCTGATTTTTACAGTCATCATAAGCTAGATTCAAGTAAAATGGTTCCCCTGTGATTAAAAAGCAACCTTTACCATTCAGCACTCTTCTTCCAGAGAGCACTAATCACAACCCACGTTACTGAGAATATACCTAACCAAGCACAGTCACGAATTCATCAAGTCTGTATTTCAGTGCCTTTAACATTGCATTCTGCAGACATTCAAAATTTGAAGCACAAAGTTTAGGGTGATTTATTGTTAGCTGTAGGTCAGCCTTTTCTATTAATACAATAGATGTGTATTCTCATAGAGAAGAGGCTGAGAGTGTAGCCAAGATATGGATGTGTGAGGTCCCTAGGAAGCAGTCCAGTACCTCAGTTGTTCTTCTATTATTTCATTCATTCACTTTCTTTCTGACAAAAGAAAAAAGCATTATTCCCTACTGCAACGCATGAAAATTAGGTTGGCCCAGTTTGAGCAGGGATCTCAGAATTAAAGTAGTTTTCAGAAAAGTAGAACTTGTTATAAGGTGGCAATTGGCTTCACTGTTGTGCAAAAAAATCCTTGACTAGGGAAAAGACAGGATTTCTTGGGGCTTGTGATCTAGCACAGTCTGGGCTTGTTAAAGATAAGGTTTGAATTTTTCTTTGGAGGGATATTTCTTTCCTTCCGCTTTCCAGCTGCCTGAATTGTCCCTCCCTTTTGATGTCTCTCATAGTTTCATTGTCAGTAGGTATATGCAAACCCTGTGCTTCACACAAGCTTTTCTATGCAAAGGAGCTCAAGGAGGGCTTATAAGCACATGAAAAGAAGCTTAACAAACATGGGCAAGTAAATGCTGACTGGTAAAGAGGAATCTAGTAAAAAAAGGGTAAGGATAAATAACCTTTCAAAAGAGAAAGTGCATGAGTTCTAACGTTTTGTCTATAGTGTTTTACCCCTGGAGATATAATGCTGACACATACTAGCAAAGACAGAAAGTTATCTAACCAGAATAAACAAGAAAGAAAATCACTTTAATCTGAAGTTATAGTGTTCAAGAGCAAACTCCCTAGCTTTATAAATTGCTGTTAGCAGGAACACTACAGTGAATCACTTCACTTTTAGTAGTAGTTGCAAGGTCTCAGCCTCCCTCAAAGGCAGTGATGAAAACAAACTGCAAATCCAACACATACCACAAAGTCACCTTGGCTGAGCAGCTCAAGCCTGAACTGTCACCTCTGAGGTGTTTGAAAAGGCCATTTTGGCTGGGCACCAGCTCTGTGATTGTGTTTGGAAGATCATCTGCTTAAGGTATTTCTTTATGCTTTTGCTGCCATGATCCTCACACTAGACGTGACCGCTAAATATGAGACATACTACTTTTGTTAATGCAGGAAACTGCTGGTGACAAACATATTTTGCCTGTTATTCTACACTTATTTCAGCACAATACTCAGTTTGTTTATGTGAAAGCAAACTACTGCTATTTAATTCTGTTGGAGAAAAATAAAATTTGACTTATGAAAGTGCTTATTTGTACTAGTCTGCTATACTCTTATATGTGATGATTTTCTTATAGAAAGGCTAAGCATTCCTCAGATTCTTTATTTTTGTTTTTATATTAGTGAATTTGGACTATACTAGGAACATGGTTAATAATGGGTGTCTTATACACTTAAGTAAGGACAAACAGATTCATTTCAAGGGCAAGCACCAAGCAAAAGGAGATATGCCAATATTTGCAGAATATTACCCAGGAATCTATTCCCCAGTGAGACTAGAAAATGCTCAATATTTAATGGCATCGTAACATACTCACTTAATTTTTATTTTTTTTCAAATCAAAATCAGTGTTGTATCATTCCGTAAATTGAATGCAAATACATGCTCCCATAAAGTGGAGGAGAGAAGCATGAAAATAATTTTTAGCAGGGTGTCAAAATGGTTTTGCATACAACGCTGCCTATATTTACTGTAAGGTCTTCCCTCAGTCCAGAATCTGGCCTTCATTACCATAATCCTCTTCCTGTGCATGATGTTGCTGTTATCTTCCCTCCCTAATTTCAAAAAAGACTTGCAGTGACCCTCTATGCTCTCTGGTTTGGGATTGGTTTGTTTTCTAATCTGTGCTAAAACTACTCCTAGTTATTATTATTAAAAGTCAGCTTTTGCCGGCAGACACAACAACATCCATCCTTCCAGGAACAGGAAAAGACAATAAAATTTCAAGTTATTAATATCTGTCTGTAAACTAATGAGTTCATATTTGTTGTAATGCTAGATTTAGCTTAGCAAGCTGTAGCTCCCTAAAGCTCACATTTCCTAGGGCAATGTGACCCGTCCCATCCCACAGTCCATGTCAGACAGCCCCGCAATCTTGCTCTGGAAGCTAGAAGTGTTACAACTAGTGATGATGAAGGAAGTGAGAAGCGTCTCTCATGAGGGTTTGAGATGGCTTTAATCACATCTTGTCCCCACAGTCTCCAGAGGTATAGAGATCTCGTGGTCTGGGCGCAGGGTGGTTTTCTCAGGGGCCCAGGGGTGGTCCCTGGGTGGGGTTGCGGTACAGGAGCCAATAGGGAGAGTCCGAGGGAGCGGCCAAGGCTAAGGGAAGAAGCCTTGAACCGGAGAACCGGAGCGGAAACATGGCGTCATAAAAACAGTAGATCAACAGCCTGCCATACATATTTACAGTCACTCCCAAATATCTCACAGGAAAAAGGGGTAAATTTTCCTTGATGTTTAGAGAATGCTTTGGAGGCCTTACTAATGAATCTTACAGACACACTCACATGTGAGTAGCTGTGGAGGATTTTAGTCTTTTCTAGCTACTCTGTCACATGGACCTCTGTCAGTGGTAGTGGGTTGACCCTGGCAAAAGACACTCTATCTGTCCCTTCCTTTACAACTGGACAGGGGACAGAAAATATAGCAAAGGGTTCATGGTTTGAGACAAGGACCAGGAGAGATCACTCATCAAACGCCCAAACGCCATCAAGGGAAAAAAAGACTCACATTGGGGATACTAACTGAATTCATTACTAAAAAAATCAGAGCAGGATAATGAGAAGCAAAATAAATCCTAATAACCCCTTCCTCTCACACCTCCTTCCTTCTAAAGCTCTACCTCTTTCCTTGCAGCAGCTCAGAGAGATAGGAAATGAGGGTTATGGCCAGTTAATCACACATTGCTCCTGCCACTGCTCAGGAGAGAAGTCTTTCCCCTGTTCCAGCATAGGGTCCCTCTCACAGGACACGGTTCTCCACAAACGTCTCCAACATGAGTCCATCCTACGGGCTACAGGTCTCCACAAACTAATCCCCTTCTATATTAAAAAGGTAATTAAAACAGGAACAGGTGAACCAGAAGCTTTGGGTTTTTATCTGGTACATGGAATTATAGGCCTCCTAAAAACCAAAGTGGCTATAAAATTAATTTCATAGAATTTAATTTAATGTAAGAAGACAAAAGAATCATGCTTCATGGAGCCAAGAAGAAACTTTCTTCTTATTCAGTGAACCAAGACAACAAGCAATTCACAGTGCAAGTTTCTCACCCAGCCTATACATCTCCATTAGGGACACATCTATGCAGCAATTTACAGGCCAACGGGAACTTGCCTTGCCTATATTCCAGTTGACTCAAAGCCACAAGACACATTACCAAATCTGAATTAGAATATCAGCTCCACCAGAGTACTTGTTATGTTCAGACTAAGTCTGTAGTAACAAGGTTTCTAGCTGGTTTGGAGCACAGACAAAACAAGCTCATACCTGCCGCAGAATGACCAGACTCAATGTAAGCCACGATTCAGAAAAGGTTCCTCATCCTGGAGGACTGCTTATGTCTCTTTGTCACAACACAGGCAATCATGGTTCTGGAACAGCAGTGAACTGAACATCTTATTTGGAAAAAGCATTAAAGGATCTGAAAGTAACCTCTCAACTCTTGGGAACTAAAGACCATGGTGATGGTATTAATCAGGGTTCTTGCCAAGAAACACTAGATTTGAGGATACATATGTGTTCTGATTGAAAAATAAGGACAAAAGGAGCTTCAGGAATTTTTTCATTAAAGGCAAAAAATCATACAAAACACAAAAAATAAACTCTAATATTTGTAAACAAGAATGCTGCCACCTACACACAAACACACATGAAATACTTAGCATCTTCTAAATTAATCAGACCTATCCCCAGATCACCTGCTCACCTGTGTTGCCCAGATGGCAGAAAGGCAGTACAGTTAGCCCTGTGTCACCCCTTCCCAATTCACCTGGCACACACAGGGAACATGCTGTAGACAACGTGCCTTGTGCACTGCGACCCCTGATTGGTGGGTTTCAGCACATTTCACTCAGTGGGGGCTGACTATTGAGTAGGATGTCAGGTGGCTTAGAGCCCTCCTGCTTCTACAGCCTGCTACTGTGTTTAAGGCACTTTGATCTGGCCAGCTGATTTCAGTGATTTTTAAGCCACTATGTGACACTCAGGAACGACCTCTGGGCCAGGAAGAGTTAACTCATAAAATAGCTCTTTGTGAATTAAACCTGGCATAAATTCACCATGCTTTCCTTCTCAGGGATTAGATCTTTACTATGCAAATTCTCACCATAGGCAAATGGATATACTGGAATAAATCACACTTCAGCACTTATATTACTGAGAACAGTAAGAGAATATAATACACCAAGCAGATTTATATCCTGTTGGGTAATCCTTCAGGATTGCCCTTGCTGAAAAGTCAGACCCAGTTTATGTCAGAAGCAGTCAATAATACAGAAAACTAAAACATGGAATTGAGTGAATGTCAATTTCTTAATTCACAAAGGGGAAAGGTAGCTTTCCTTTAGTGACCTCACCTCCCTCAGAAGGTGGTGCAATATTTTTGCAGCAGCGGAGTAAGAGAAATTAGACATTTTACAGGTATGTGTTATTTAGCTAAGCAAGCACTATCAAAGCAAAACAAAAATAATGGCAACAAATTTCTGACAAGACTGACTTGCATGAGAAATAAGGCAGGATCCCCCTCTGAACCCTGAATAGAAACATTATTTTTACCTCCACAAGAAGCCATTATCACTCTTTCACCTAAAGGAAGGTCACACCATCTTTCACAAAAGATTTGCTTGCTCATAATTGCCACCTGCAGTGTACAGACAAATGCAATCTTTTAAAGTGCTAACTGTGTTATACTTGCACCAAGGGATGCAATGGTACAAATGTAATGTGGCCTAACCAGTTTGTCTTAGCAAGACCTTACAGTGCTGATTTGAAACAGCTGAACTAAATCAACAGTTACCTTGAGCCAAAGGCCTTTGGAGTGCAATTGGAGTCAAAGCTTGGGTTTTGAACCCAATATGCCCTGTCAGTCTCAATGATTTGTGTTTGTTGTACTCAGCCTCATTTCCTGTGTGAAATATGAGGCTGTATAAAGAGGAAAAATTCCCAAGATTAAAAAATATTTGACCTCAGTGCATTTGCAAGCATGAAAGTACACATGTCTAAATGACCGTTTTGGTTTGTAGTACAAAGTTCTATTGATGTTGGCAGGCTGAGCTTCCCTGTCTCAAAGCCACATGAATGGTTTCAAGTTTCAGCCAAAAAATGTTTTCCACATGCTTTAGTGTGGGCCAATTTACACAGCAGATTTTGCAGAGACTGTGGCCAAGTGCTTCATAAAGGGCTGCCTTCTTTGGGATCAGGGAAACCACAACAGACACATTGCTAATGCAATCTAATTATCTGCTTGAATATTTTTCCAGATGTATCCAATGTCTAAAAATACTGCAATAAAAAAGGTATTATTTGGCTCCTTGGACTGAAACAGTGGCATAAAGAACCTGCTTGTCTACAGGGGAAGTTATAACGAAGTAACTCTGTGACTGCCTTTAAATCAGTCAGACAAAACTGAACAGCCCAAAGGTAGGCTATTTCTTGCCTCATGTTTGGAATTAGCCTCCCAAAGAAAAACATGAATAAATGGGAGTGGGTTTTTTTGTCAAAAACTGCATCTCTTTCTTACAAGGTAATTTCCCTCATTTGCAGATCACAATTTGATATTGGGTAGGCTCACCTAATACAAAACATCTTTTCACTGAAATGAGATGTAAGACAAAGACTCTGGGCAGTGGTATGTGGGTAGTCATCTCATGAGTTATTGCTTATTTTTATGATTTTACTACTAAAGTTCACTACAGGTGAACTATTAGATGAACAGGTAGGATCACTCAGTACCCTCAGTACCCCAGGTCCAGACAAATGTAAAAACCAAAGTGGCTTTTTTCCCTAACAAGTCTACCTGGATTCCCTGCTCACTGTTACTGGGGACTGTTTCCTTTTTTTCTGCTAGTATGCCTGAAAAATCGTAATTTGGTATAGGTTATTCAAACAGGAACTGACCAGTCAATGGATTTCTCTGTAGTTCTATATCTTGATCAGGTAATATAAATAAAAATACAGATGTATTTTTACACATGTAAAATGTACAGAGTTTCCATCAGGAATAATATGCAGTTTGCATAACCTGCAATTCCAAACCCAGACCTATTTCAAATGCTTCTACTTCTGCATTTTACAAAGCATTTACAATAATAACTTTCATAATGGAGATCTGCCAATAAGAATACTTCTTAATACCTAAAAGAATATTTTATTTTAGGATATAATCAAAAGATATGTTTAAATTTTTTTAATATCTAATTTTCCTTAGTCTAGTACTTATTGGGACAATAACAAAGATGAAGCAGTAACTTATATTTATTTTCTGATTATTGTCCGTCACAACCACAAAAAACCAAACCAAACCAAAAAAACCCAAACAACAACAAAAAAAACCCACATAAAACCCCCAAACAGTAGGAACAACAACCTTGATTTCCCCACAAATCACTAGAATGAATGAGCACTGGTGCCAAGGTAATAGTCTTAAACAGGCTGGAGCTGAAGTTGTGGCTACTGAATCTAAACACAATATAAGAAGAATGTTGAAAACCACATGGGAGACCAAGAAGAATCTGCTCTGGTATTTTTGGCATTTCAGTGTAGTTCTTGAATTATTTGCACTATTTCCATCCAATGATGTTTGTCAGATGTCATTTACAAGAGGTTGTGGTTATGTGTGTACTCTTAAGTACTTGCATCAGAAGAAGCATTTGCCAGTCTTATGACTTGGCTTATTGGATATGGAGTGGCAACTGTGGGATAGAGAGTTTAGTCCAGAAACATAGATAGTTAGGTACCTTTTTAGTGGTTTAAATCACTGTTTATTTTAAAAGGCAAATAAACTTCATCATGTTACTTGCCTTCTCTCACCACATTGACTTGCCACAGCTCAACATGCTTACTTTTATTTTCATAAAGCAAATTTATTGGCTTTTCAAATCAATTCCAAGAATCTGAGAAACAGTAGAATATGGAAGCTATACATTGTGCAAATATTTGCAGTACAATGGCGTATCATATAATATTGAAGAAATGTTACTGGTCATGTATCAGCACATTTGAGTCCATCACACCCATGAAAAGCAATCATGTTATCAAGTTGTCAGTCATTATTCAAAAATACTAGTGTTTTAAACAGGTTATAGAAGTTGCAAAAAATCCTCAGTCAGTAGTGCAGATGAACAGTAATTGATTAGCAAAAAAAAGTAAAATTTGCAACTCCCTCTAATTAAAATGAGGTTTCAAAAGTTCTGCTATGGAGACACTCCCTTGACAGCATATTTTTTGACTAAGTCAGACATATTGAACACTCTGTTGCATTTTAGCATTAATTTTTTTTCCCACACTGAGACCAATCTACTAAGGCAAACAGACAGTTCTGCAAGTAAGATATACATGCCTGTAGACAAGTTATACCTGAGGCTTGAATCACACAGATTCATCTATCATGTATGTGAAACAATAGAAAGATTCCTGTGTTCCTTGTTTCTTTCTCTCTCATGTAAAATAGCATGCTCATTTAATTGTGTTAACATCTACATAAGAAATTTTTGAGGAGCAGCTCCCCCTAAATTTGTTTCTGTAGCAAGGAGAGACTGCAAGAGGCATTTTAACTCATTAGCATTCCTTGGCAGAAAAAAAAAACTAGAAGAAATTTTGTGATTTTGTTAAAAGACATAATGGTCAACAAGACTTAACTATCAAGCAAGCTGAAAGATGTCCCAGTGTTACTTAAAGAAAACACATTATGCTATATTGTTAGCTATATATGCTACATTGACCTAAAAATTGCTTTTAAAAGTCTGGATTTTCAAAAACAGGTGGGACTTTACATTAGGCTTGCAAATTTCCAGCAAAATACTTACATGTTAAAAGCTAAGCTATGTTAAAAATTTTGTTCTCACTGCAGCTAAACTTGGTTACCGAGCTCACTGCTCATAACCACAGGTGAAGGATGCTCTTTCCTGAGACCTGTTCAATAATCACATACAAAAATTTCTCTTTAGACCACCTCCGTCAGAATGATCCAGATTTTAAAAATGCAATTAGTTAAATTTATTAAATAAATTTTTAAAATAAATGCAATTTATTGACTTCACAATTAAGCCAGAAGGTCCAGTATTGAAGCTTATGGACAGTAACCTCCTGACATTTCAGTCTTCATCTCCTTTTTTCTTTGTCACATGACCTCATATATTTTTTTTTCTTCCTTTCATCACTGGTTCTTCTGTTCCCAAAACCCACACATTTTCAAAGACAGTGCAGCTTTGCTGAAGCAAATAATGTGTGAAATTGGGAACTCTCTTTGGCTGTTTCATGAGAAAAGAAAAGGATGGAAAGAGTGAAGGACAACTGGGAGGTCTGGTCAACGAGAGCAAGGGGGAGATCAGTCTGCAGAAACAATTGGGCAGCATCTCTACAGAAAGTGCACAATACAACTGAAACCTGTAAGTATTACCCTAAGGTAAGCATGACCTTGTTGATATTAATATTGACCATGATGAAATATCAGGTGTATTTTAGTATCATCTGTTTTCCTCTGATACTTCTTATTGATATTCCTTTCTGGTTCGTTTCTGATTTTGTTTTTTCTGGGTTTTATTCAGTGAAGAAAATTGTCTCTCAGCTTCTTGTTACCTTTCTCTCCTTTGGCCTTTCCCTTTACCAACTCCTTTCTTTCAGATTTTTCCACTTCTTTTACTGTCTCCTACTTCCAGAAGTTACACTCTTACTAAAGGCTGGTAGACTTCTACACAACAGTAAGGAGCAAAGAAGTAAAGGCACAGTAGCAAAGGCCATGAGGGAGAGAGTGCAATTTGCACATTTCGAGTCTTATGTGCCATTAACAGACAAGGAAATATATTTTCCATGCAATTGATAAAAAATTATTATTATTGCTTTCTTTGGGGAAACAAAGATAGGCTAAATAATTTTTGAGGCATTGGGTTTTGTTTTCCTCACTAGGCAAATAATACCTGCATAATTCCAGATTCAAGCTCTGGGCTCTTGGTTAATTGCAAATTTTAATGAAACTGAAGAGTTCCCATACAGCACAATACCAGGAAGAGTTATGTCAGTACCACTGGGTATTAGATATTGCTGTGGAAACCATTTACCTTTGTTCCTTTCCACCAATGTAACCTCTAAACAACTATCATACTCAAATACAGTAACATGAAAGAAGAAAAAAAGTTGCTATGGGAAGTCAAGAAAAATAGAGAATAATTACGATGTTGCAAAATAATTGCATAGGACAAACTCAGTGAGACTGTTAGCTTTCCACACTAATTTTCCTGAAGCTGCAAATGTTTCATCTTATGCTGCTATTATTGTGAGTGCACTGAAAATAATACTTCAACACACAAAAGTGCTTGCAAATAAATGGAGAAAACCTAAGAGCAAACATCATGTTAAATATTCCCATGCTGATATTTTTTAGAATTTCCTTTCAGAAAACTGTCAGCCTCAAAATAGAAGAAGATTTGACATGATTCACATAGTTCTGGAAAATCTGTCACAGAGGAAATTAAAACTTTAAAGCACAATAGAGAAAGGCAGAAAGGTGTTCAGACTCTTGAAGCCTTTACTGAGGTAGCACTTGCTGGCACAGCCCCTCACTTTACGTCTATGCACACATACTTGCAACAAGTGCTGTGGAAGGTTGACCTCTGTCAGGCTAGGGTTTTTCCCCGCTCCCCCATATAAAGAAAACTAGTCAAATAAAGTAACATATTATGCTTTGTGTTGCAAGTAATTCCCAATAATAATACATAATGATATTTTGAACTTGCTCACCCTGTAGAAAGTTACTAAGTTCACAGCATTTACTTATATCCTAGCAGAGTACATCTGTCATTTCATTCAAGAGCAGGCCTATGGGTAATCATTTAATCAAAACCACTGCTGTGATTGCTACTCATAAAGAAAATTACAAAGCAGCAGCAGCTTCAAAGCCAGGATTACAAAGATTAAATAGCAGCCGCTTTTTGCTAAGTGTTGGGTAAGAATAAATTACAGTGTCCTTAAATTTGAAGGAAGGTGGAGTGGAGAATTATTCATTTTGCCTCACCAGTATTTCCTAATATTCATTTCCTCTCTTCATACTTACAGTAAATTACAAAATCAAAAATTTGTGAAAAACTGCTTAGCGATAAAGAGACAGAAATTCTAATGATCATACAAGAAGACACTTTGTACTAGATCTACAGCTTTGAGTAATAAAGATGTTTTATTTAATGTTGATATTTTGGAAAGAAATACTAAAAAAGACACTCTCCCCATCATTACAGGTCACCACATGGACTGAAGTCTGAAAAAGTACAAGTTTATGCACACAAATTTGTATGTTTCCTCTTAAAAGATACAGCACTGTACATAGTATATGGATACATGCTGGCAGCTCCAGATGTAGGGATACTGGAGGGTAAGAAATTGTTGGACTGGAGTTCTGATTTTTAAATATGCTTATAGGGAAATAAAGAAAATCTGAAAAGAACTGCAATCAATTCATTTAATTTCAAAAGACTAAGAACATTCATCGGGAAGCAGAACACTTTAGTAAAATTACTACATCTGTTTATCAAAATAACAGACCTCACACTGATAAAGACACTTATATTATCTCGTGACATCATCTATACTGCCAAGTGATCTTAATCACTATACAGTCATGTCACACAGGGATGTCCCAAATACAGTGCCCAAAAGTTAGGAATGCAAAGACAGAGACAGGATTAGACACTGAAGCAACAGAAAAGATTCATTTCTGAGGGGTAGGAGCACATGGATGAAAGAGAATGATGCTGCTGCACTACAAATATATTCTGTAAGCCAACTGCTTTTCATATTTACGTTCCTTCTCCCAAAAGTCTGCTATATCTGGCTACATGTAGCTTCAATTCTAGAGCTGGTTGAAACATCCGTGATTGCAACATAAGTCTCATTCATCTTAGCCTTTTATGTTAAAACTAACACAGGTATGTAGCAGAACATCTAGGCCGAGTTTAAATATAAATTCAAATTATACTTTTTATGATCCTTGTCATACACCTACATTCCTATCATCTTACTGAAATTGTTTAAAGAGACAGATGAAGGAAAAGGAAAAGGGAAAAAATGAAAAGTCTACCAAAAAGCGGTGTTAAATACTCAAAGAAAAGCTTATTAAGGCTTACTTTATGCAAGACACACCCAGACATACTTTGCTACTAAATCCACTATAATGTGGATAAGCATTAGAGAGCCTATGGCAGTTTTGGGAACTCAGAAGGACTAAACTATAAACAGTATTTTCATGTCCCAAAAACTATTTACACACCTGAACTTCTAATTGATAGAAAAATATTGAGAAAGAAACAGTTGTAGTCTTAATTCTCCCTATTCTATCAGCTACAATTCTGTAAGGGTAAAACAATTCCTGTGGCCTAAAATAATCTTGAACCTTATTTCCCATACAGATTGTACAGTCAGACTGCTCTATGTGTTTCAGTAAATCCTAATTTCCTTCAGTTCATCCTGTGTATCCAGCTCTCAGAAACTAATTTCTCAACTAAATGAAATGTGACTTGCATCACAACAATGAAATAGTCATTCAGCATACTTTACTTCAGTACCTGCTAATTTCAGAATAAGGCTCTCTTGCTTTAAATTCATGATTACACTTTTTGTAACACACACATTCAAGTATGACTAGCTCAGGATTACACTAAAGTAAGAAACCAGTGAATCTGCCTTTATCCTAAAACCCCATAAGGAGGCTTCAACATCAAAAGAATTCCTAAGTTGACTTGATGCTTGTCATCAATATTTCTCCACAGGATCAAACTAATTTTGAGTGTGTTAAATAATACTGACCTCTAATACTCCTTAATCTTTTTGATTTTCCTCCTACACATTAAGGAGTTTACATATAAAGTAACATAAAATAGGCTTGTATGTAAGTCCATTTGTATTCTTATTTTTTAAGAGACAAGTGGGAAAAGAACTGCTATACAATAAGCCACTGGTGACAGGTTTGGTTTTTTTTACTATATCTGTTTTCAGCACACAGAAAATGGAGTTGAAAATAATTTACATCTAAAATTCTAATTTTGAAATGCTTATGAATTTACAGCTATAAAATCTGCTCAAACATATCTAATATTCAGGGTATAGGCAATTGCTGCTTTATTGTTCCCTTACTCCATCATAAAATCATCAATTTAAATAATGTTATATTGACATGGTTACCATGTTGCAACACACTTACCAATATTAAGCAACCAGTCAAGCACATCAGCAGGTGTTCTTTGTATACACATTACTTATTTTGTGTACTTAACATATTTTGTAATATGTTAACTATACAAAGATATGCCAGGGTACTATTTACATATCAACTTGATTAACCTTTAATAGCCAAAGTATTCTTCTGTATTTCACTTCTTTTTTAGAGCATTTCTGGGCTTGATGGCAAGGGAGTACTTTAAAGCTTCACGCATGTGAAATACTACTTCTACTTGCAAAGATCTGGAAATAGGTCCACTAAAAAAAGTGCTTGAAGATCTGTAAACAGATTTCCTTGCACTTTTCATCATTGCAGCTGCAAATTCCTCAACCCAAGCACTGAACACTAACAGCCTCTTAGTTTCCAACATCCCTCAATGGACGATCCAGTGATGCACCCTAGAACCTGCCATCCCTCAATCAAATGGGCTCCTGCCATTACATGAGCTACCAAAGGTCATGCCACAGTTTAAGTAGCCACTCTCCCTGCTCGTAACACTAACAGTTCTGCCCTGGGCTAAGACCACTGCTGGAAAGAGGTGCCACCACAGATTTGCTCTCTGATTTAGTTTCATGATTAAAGGGTCATTCGTGTTATGTCTTTGAGGACGTAGAAAGTTATGTCACACATCACAGACCATCTCCATTCAGTGCAACACATCCGTAAGAATTTTATCTTCTCTAATATCTGACTTGTAAGCCTACCATGCTTCTAAAAGGCCAAAGATTCATAAAATAAGTGCTGTTGGATACAGCTTAGGTAACACACATGATGTGTGGTTTTTTTCACAGGTTCTGTATATATGAAAGGGAGAAAAACAGTTTGTTTCTCCAATAAGTGATTTACCCTGTTGCAATTAAAAAAAGAAAAAAAAAAGTCCCTATCCAAAGTTCAGGTGTTTGATTCTTGGTGCACAAATTAAGTTGCCAACACATAATGAATAAATCAGATAGAGACCATCCTGCTGCAAGTTCACCAACAAATTCACTTGCACCACTCCCTTACCTTTCGTTAGCATTACGACTTCACTGTTCAGATGAGTAATTTTTCAATAACGCTTGTGCTTTTCGTAGCCAAGCTCTAGAGTTGGTTCACTTTGTTGTTCTGTTCTACTATTCGTATCACCAAAAAGACAGGGTAAATGTTCATAAATGTGAAGAAGGACTGAAGGAAGATGTTTTTTGAAGTGAGATTTAGAAGATCTCAATTTATTAATCTCTCAGAATACAGACTGTGTCTTGATCACTGTGTATTAGAAATCACAAAAGGACAAGATAATTGATGCTGGGAAGCTTTTTAACCTTTCTGCCTAGGGTGTAATAAGAATCAACAGCTGGGTTGTGAAACTAGTTAAATCCAATTTTGAAATAAGGCATAATTTTCTAACTCTGGGAGGAATTAAACAGAGAAACAGATGACTATGAAAAGTCAACATGACTTGGAATGTTTTGAGATAAAATTAAATAGCTTGTAAAAATTTCCTTAATTTAGATCTGGAACAAATTTTATGTTTTGGAATTATAAATTAGATAACATATAATTGTTGAATTTTGTGGCTGTCCACTTGCTTTCCTAACCAGAAATCTGTGATTTTAATTATATATGATTCATATTCCTGTGAAAAAATGTTTTTACTAAACTGTCCTCATGATATCATGATCATTTTCAATTGTTTGAGGCCCTGGATCTCTACTAGTTTCTCAGTGAAAGAGCAAATTGCAGCGATAGATTTCTGAACAGCATATGTGACCTAGAAAAATTTTCCTCACCACCCTATTGAGAGTTTTTAGAAATATCCCACAGTGAGAGCCACTGTTGAAACACTCACTGATCAATACTAAAAAATAATTATTATCAGACTTCAGGGGGTCACCTGTAGCACCACAGGTTTACAATATTTTGGTCTAGGCTTCTTTTTTTCCTCTTCATTTGCCTCAGGCATGTTTTGGTAAAGGGAGTGAGCAGCATGGTCAAAAGGGTAAAAAAGATCCTTTTCTGAGTTACTTGAATATCAATACTGCTTGTACCACGCAGCCAGCTTTGGGGTCAAAGGGAAATGTTTCCTATGTTACAAGAAATCTGAATGTCTCTGTCTTCCTTCACAACTGGGAGGATGGTCAGTTTCCTGGTGCTTCCCCCACCTACTTCCCTTCGTAGGGGTCTCAGGCATTGATAACACAAAGGTGTTTCCTGATCGTTGTCAGTGGCATGCAGGAAAAGTGAAATATAACATGCAAAGTGGCCATCCCACCATTATGTGACATGGCACACATAAAGTGCTGGGATACCTTCTTCTAGGACTTTTTTTTGTGTATACACATTGAGTGACACACTCCTCGTGACAAAAGCAACATTATGCTCTTTCTTAGTCTTTGTGACCCTACGAGCTACTTCAAAAAGTCATAGATCAAGTCAGCAAGATGTAGCTGTAAAGGAGAACCTGCCAGAGAGATGCCACCTTCACGTCTTATGAAGGTGATCAGCTATAGCGTAGGCTGAAGAGAGAAAGCAAAGCCTAATCTGTAAAGAAATACAAAACCACTGAGAACTCCTACACCTGATAAGATCAGTATCAGAACTGTATTTGTTTCAGCAAATGCTACATTATCACCAAAATAATTTCATTTTCAAAGTAGTTAGACAAAAACTGTCAGACCTACTAGGTCATGTAGATTTTATTTAATTACACTTAATATTAGTTAAAGTAACAAGTATCATAACAGAAATCTGGGCTCCATGGAAACATAAACTCAAATTCCAAAGCCAGCTGATGCTTTTGACCAAAAATGGCCTATTCTAACCAAGTTTCTATTATATATATAGTCTTTTGAAAAGGAAATTGCCTCATGAAATCTATATTAAATACCCCAAGCAGCTTTCCCAAAAGCAAATGGTTATGCCCATGTTTTCATTAAACTACTACTAAATGAATTAAACTTCAATTGAGATTACCTGTCCTTTAACTTTTTTCCCATTCTGTTAGATATTTGAGTAGTTTCGGACAGATTATATTTTTGCCTGCAGTGGGCATTGCTGACTGAACCTGGCAAAAAAATAAAGTGGATACAGGGCACAGTTTCCCTTCTTCCCTGACTCCTCAAGCTTAGCAGTGTAAAAGCCTGTACACAAACCTGTAACAACTTTCCCTTGATATTAATGTCTGCAAGATGTAGGATAGGGCCAGGAGTATTGGGATTACCAACAACAACAAAAAAAAGTAAACAAAAACATCCTTGTGATCAAAGCAGAGACCTGAAACAAAGCTATTCAACCTGTTTCACAATGAGCAAACTCATTGATGTGAATAACCACATTAAGAAGGTTTCCAGTGCCTGAGCTAGGTCAAGCATCACAGTAGACAGTACTGGACAACCACATAGACATTCTCCTGTTCATAGCTTGCAGACAAGTGTGTTCATTGTTAAACCCTGAATTCTCAGAGCTGCACAGCACTTCCTTTCACAGCTACTCCTGACTTCACAGCGAAGAGGTGTCTAAAGATACAGTAACTTTTTGAAACCACTGCAGTTAGCCAAACAAGCAAGGAAATAATCAGGAGATTCAAGTCTCACTGTGACAAGTTATAAACCTGAAGTTTCTTTCAAAAGCACCTCCAATCAATGCTATTCAGTGGAAAGGATTTCCTGTTGAGTAATCTTCCAGGTTTTTTTTCTTGGCATTTTGATGCCTACTACCAATCTCTACTGAACATATGCCTCCCTGCATCATAAGCAAGCACATAAGTTTAAAAAAAAGAAAAAGAAGAAAAAAGAAAAAGTGAACAAGTGAACCACTTGTTTATACAGTAGTAAACAGGATTTATTTTTTTAGAGAATGAAAGGCACACATGCCATGTTCATATATCATCCAAAACTCCACACCAACCTCTTAAAGGGGCACACGAAAATATTCTAAATTACAAGATTCCAGCTTGAAATAGGGAACTGTAATGTAAAGAAGAAAAGTATTACAGGATGTCAAGCATTGCTTCTAAATTCATTGCTGTATTTCCTTTCCCTCTCAACTCTGGGACACCCAGTGCTGAACCCAGCATTCCACATGTGTCCTAACCAGTACTGAGTACAGGGGAGCAATCACTTTCTTCAACCTGCTGGCAGTGTTCTGCCTAATGCAACTCAGGATGCTGTTGGCTGTTTTTTTATGAGAGGGTGTATTACCAGCTAGTGGTCAGCTTGTTTTTCCCTAGAAACCCCAGATCTCTCTCAGTATAGCTGCTCTCCAACAGGTCTCCTGGGGGGTGCCTAAGACTCTTCCTCCTCAGGGACAGGATTTCATATTTTCCCTTGTAGACCTGCACAAGATTCCTTTTTCTCAGTTCACTAGCATGTCAAGGTCCCTCTGGATGGCAGCACAAGCCTCTGGCATATCAAGCATTCCTCACAGTATTGTATCGTCTGCAAGCTTGCTGAGGGCACACTCTGTCTCAGTGCGGAGTTCATTAATGAGGAGTTTATTAAACAGCAGTGGTTTTGGCACAGCCCCTGAGGTAAACTGCAGATGACTGGCTTCCAGGTGGACTTTGTGCCTCTGATCACAACACCCTTGGACCAGCCACTGAGCCAGTTTTCAATCTACCTGCCTATTATCTAATCTGTACCTTGTTAGCTTGTCTATGAGGGCGTCAAAGACTTTAGTATAGTCAAGGGAAACAAGATCAACTTTCTTATTCTCATGAAGGCTATCAGATTTGTTAAAAGTGTCTTTCTTTTCATAAATATATGCTGATACTTCTAATCACTTTTTTGTCCTTTGTGTTTCTGGAAATGTTTTCCATGAGTATATTCTCTATCACTATGTGAGGTTGTAAGATGATGCCAAGTAGCATGTAGCTTAAGATTGGAATGATATTTTTTATTTTATAGATTGCAAAAACCTCTCCCAATTACCATAACCTTTCAAAGATAATCAAGATTGTCCTTGCAATGCCATTATCCTGCTCCATCAGAATTTGTGGGTGCAACCCATCAGCCCCCACAGGCTTATGTCCAAATTTTCATGTGCTCTATCTAGACTGACACTGTCTTCCTTGTTTAAGACTTTCCCTTTGGTCTCAGAGCATAAGGAATGTCTTAGCAGTGGTGAATGAAATGAAAGAAGCATTGTTTTTTTCCTGTGTCTTCATCAGGTTCCTTACCCCATTCATCAGTTTTCTCATGTTTTCCCTAACCTTCCTTCAGGAAGTTTTCCTTGAAAGATAAAGGAACATCAAGAGCAACTGCAAAGAATTAAAATTGCAATTAAGCTCCTTGTTCTGCATACACAATAACAAAAGTTAAAGCCCTCCAATAGTTAAAGACAAGATTACACAAGGACAAGATTACACAAACACCTATGTGTGAAGCGACACAGGCAGGTGACCAAAACAACCAAAACCACCACAGCTGAAATGCAAAGAATAGATTTACTCCATTACCTCGCTGACTGGAGGATCCTGAAACAAGGCTGGGCAGCAGAGACACACAGAATGAGGGCACCGGCACTGTCAGGCTCAGTCCAATCCTAGCGGGCGGCAGGGCTGCTGCTGTGTCCGTTTATCCAGGGCCTGCGCATGCGGAGTTCAGCACCATGCTGTGATCTCCCTGTGCTTTTTATGGTCTCTGCTTTGATCTCTCTCCCAACAGGGAGCTCAAGCATGTCTGGGATAGGGCCTACACGTCTCTGTAAACACCTATGTTATCTCTACACAGAAATTCTACTTCCCCAGACAGATAGAGGATAAACAGCAGTAGATTTAATATATGGTTTCTCACACTGATATTCTCCAGGCCTTGGTAATTCCCAGCTGCAAGGTCACTTCAGCAAATCTATCCTCTCCTCCCAAGTCTTCTGTTTTTGACCTTTTCCTCCCAACAACCTACAATGTTAGTTGAAAGCTGTGTCAAAAATCCAAATAATGACTATTCACAAACTATGGAAAGAAATACCATATCTTTATCAAGTATCTTCAAGTCATAATCTCAAAATATATCTCTTAATCTCTATGATATTTCTGTTATTTTCCAGTATTTCTGTTGCATTCTCCAATATTCTCTAATAGAGAGTTAAATTCTGTCCCAGTTAGCACCAAACTTTTGTGGAATTCAATGAGGCTGCAGCTGCTAGTTGATAGGTAAAATTTTCACAATATCCGCATGCACTACATTTATCAATACTCAGACATTTGGCTTAAAATTTCCTTGAAACAAAAATTACGGAGTTTATGTATCCTCAGCCACTTGGCTACAACATTCTTGAGCACGTGCAGCCAGGATGGCTTAGGATTCATTAGTATTCAACAAAGTTTGTAGCTCTATGACCTCTGTTTTGGAAAGACATCAGAAAGAAGCATGTTTCATATAAAAATTCCTGCATTGGTGATCCAAAGAAGACAAGAGCATAAGCAGTAGCTTAAGTCCTATCCCTGAAATAATACTTCTGCCAACTGCATAACTCTTAATTATAACTTCAAGAGATTTTTCTCCATAAATTAGATTTGTGCCTATTCAACCATAACCATCATCGACAGTATGTTCCATCTGACCCCAAAAATGTCACAAGGCTTCAAGGTTAAGCTGCTCCTCCAAACAGGTTTCCTTCCCTGCAGATCCAGGAGAGGATATTCAATTGCTGAAGTGCTTTTTTGTTGGCAAGCCTGTCCTGAACATCTTTTTCAGTTTTTACCCTTTCTGCTGGCTTTGAAATATAAGAGGTTCCACATAACAGCCTGCAATTTGTGACTGCTTCTCACTCTCTGATTTGCCATATGATTAGTACTCATTAGCAATGCTCAACTGTTCCAAAGGAGATGCTATTCCCAACTTCATCTTTGAAATCTACTGCCATCCAGAATCTGTCTGCTACATCCTGCACACATGTAAGAGCTGATATAAAAGCACCCCACTAATTTGAACATTGATTTTTAGTTCCAATGCTACTAAATTTTCAGAAAACTGGGACAGGTATTTCCTTTATTTGTACCCTGCAAATTTATAGAACCATAGAATTTGGGGGTGGATGGTGTCTTCCAGAAAGACTCTGCAAATGAAACAAGGCAAAGTAGAAACAGATCCCGGAGTAATAAGCTTTGGATATATATCCTCAATAAGTTAAAAGTACACGACTAATACGAAAAATTTAAAGTTATGCAAAAACGTAGCATATCTCCTCAAAGAGATTAAAACACCAATAAAACCGTTCTTAATAATTTATTGTTTTACTGTGTCATGAACATGTTACTGATACAGTTCTTTTCTAAAGGACACAGGGCAAAGGGCCATTTCCTTTTAAGCCGTAGAATGACTTTCAAGCAAGCTACAGATAAAACTGCTGGTTTACAAAAGCTTTTATCAGACTTATGATGGATTTTACAGAAGCGGAACTCTATATGACCCATGTGATTTGTTTTCATTTGCAAAGGTGGAGAGGCTTTGAATTTAAAAATGGAACTTTTTCTTCTTGTGCCAAATGTAAACAATTTAACATCCATTTCCCATCCAGAGATTTTAGCAGTTCAAAAGACTTCATATGAATCTTATCTGTATTATATTTCCTGCTGATTGGCAGTGCTTCATGCTTCAAATTGAAAGCCAAAAATGTGTTGGCTCTGAATGGAGACAGGAAACAAATAACAAAGAAAACTGGGAAATAAACATAATGAGTAGTTATGAAGTGCTGAAAACTATACTTAGTGTTTGAGTTCTTGTTAGTTCTTGAGATTCAAATGTTGCCATATTGATTTATGTCTGGGAAGCCTTGCTTAGAATAAAAGCATAAACAAAAGTCTTTGAGTATTTTGTCAACAAGAAAACATAGTTTATATTCTCTTCAAAGCTCATGTCTATTCCTGACTTGACTGATTCCATGCTCCTTACTGTGAAGCACTTTGTTATTTCCATGAGAGGTGCACGTTGCATGCAGTAATTACTTTTCCCAGGGGAAGTGCATGGATCTATTACTCACAGTCAGTCAAACGATTCAACAAGACCAATGTTCAGCTCAATCGAAAAACCTATCCTGGGTGTCATCATGATTGGAAACAGCACTGATGTATTCTTCCACAGCAGACAATGCAGGTTTTGGGAAAAAAAAGATCAAATTCATTACCCCTAAAGTAATTTCTTTGTATTCTTCCTTGAAAGTCATGCAATTCCAAGTAATTTTTTAAAAAAAGAAAAAAAAAAAGAAGAAAGAAGACAGAGAATAATCGCCTGTTTTATAAAAAAGAATCTAGCAATTACTTCATACATTGCAACCAAGTTTTGCATTATTTGTATAACCTAATCATATCTATCATGACTCAGATATAAAACACAGAAAACAACACTGTATGGCAATACTTCAAGGAAAATCCATATCTTGCTTCTTTTTAATAAGGGAGTTCACCAACCATAAAGAATTAATAGATTTAAAAACCAGCAAATGCTGCCCTGACAAACCAACAAGTGGGCAGATACAGAAACCTTTACCAGTCTTGTAGCTTATATGTTCTGTGGCACAGTGAAAGTCAACTCATTCCAAAGTTTTGTGCTCTGCATTACTGAGAGGTGTCTTTCTCTTTCTCTTTTTTTTCCTTCCTTCCTTCCTTCCTTCCTCCCTTCCAAATTCCTTCCTTCCTTCCGAATTCTGAATTCCTTCCTTCCTTCCGAATTCCTTCCGAATTCCTTCCTTCCGAATTCCTTTTCCTTCCTTCCTTCCTTCCTTCCTTCCTTCCTCCCTTCCTCCCTTCCTTCCTTCCGAATTCCGAGTTCCGAATTCCTTCCTTCTTTCCTTCCGAATTCCTTCCTTCCTTCCGAATTCCTTCCTTCCGAATTCCTTCCTTCCGAATTCCTTTTCCTTCCTTCCTTCCTTCCTTCCGAATTCCGAATTCTGAATTCCTTCCTTCTGAATTCCTTCCTTCCGAATTCCTTCCTTCCTTCCTTCCTACCTTCCTTCCTTCCTTCCTTCCTTCCTTCCTTCCTTCCTTCCTTCCTTCCTTCCTTCTTCCCTCTCTCCCTTGTTCTATCCAGTTGTTATTAAGGTGTATAATCCAGAATTATATGTATCCTCTTTCAAAATTCCAGATACAGGCCTTTTCCCATCTTCTCTTTCTTAATATGCAAGTTCAGTGAACTGGACCAGGTACATCTTAAATTATTGCCAATATTTCTTCTAACAAACAACAGATCACAAATTTCCAAATCTCTGTTATAAGTACGTGGTGAAAAAGTAAAAAAAGAGGTCTACAAAGTGTCACATTCTCTCAATATGAATGGTCACTATACAGGCACAGTACAGACCTCACCCACCACTAATACAGTGTAAACTAACACTGGCCTTGGACTCAAAAATTTCCCTTGGTACCCCTGAATACTAGTGCTTCCAGCAACACCGAGGAAACAGACTTGTGTGTCTTCATGACATCCATGCAAACCTAGTTCCTTTTAAATAAAAAATACTTATTTTCATTAGCAGTTTACAGAATTTGGCTCTAATTCAGCAACATCATCACATGATGAATGCTGGACCAAATTGCTAACAGAAAACAAGTCCTCTTTTATCTTCACAACAGCAAAAAATGGCATGATTACAAACTTTGAGATGTTACACAGGTTACATTCTCATTTTCTTGTTTTTCATTACTCTTTTAATATTACTAAATGTTAAATTTCTTAATGTTAATACTCTTTTAAGATTATTTAAAGCTTCACTTAGCTTTTGCAGTACTGCATAATGATTGGATTCAGTGATCTTAGAGGTCTTTTCCTACCTAAATGATTCCATGACCCTATCTTTTCTTCCTCAGTCCTGTCAATCTAAACCAATTCTCAACTACAAATTATTAGCCATCTTGACTTTGCATTCTGCTTAGTAGAAGTTCAACTGTCCTTTTTGAAATAAATCTACTAAGCTTTGGGCATGGAGGAAAGGAGGAGTTGCTTCTTCAAATGTAAAAGGGTCATATACCATTAAGCTTGTTTATCCAAATGCTGTTGTTTCCTGGACTTAGCCTTTAAGCTGGAGTAAGGCTGAGGCTGATGGAGTTAAGGCAACAATACAAATATGTTCAAGAACTGTCATTGCTCCAACACAAAGATTATAGAACTAGAGCAAAATAGCAACAATACCCTACATTCAGAGGGAATGAAGGGCCATGGATGGGAAGGCATGTAGCAGAGGAGGGGTCTCCCCCTTCAAATGACCTCCTTTCTGCTCTGTGCTTTCCTACAGGAGACTGGGGGAATGAATCAGGTATTTTCTGGTAGAGAATGATGCCAGCCCTTCACTCACATTTCTAATACAGTTGCTCCCAGACACACAATGAAAGTATTTCTAAGAATTGGGAAAGATTAGAGTACCACTGAGAATTTAGCCAACCTTCCAATCACTAGCTTTCTCTTTGTAATCTCCTTCAGCCTACATCAAGAAAGGAAAATATACAGCCCAAATGCTTACTGGCTGCTAAGTATTGCTACCTTGTAAAGATCTTGTTATAGCAGCTACATTTGATGTAAAGGTCTCAATCCCCTTTCATATGTAAATTGTATTTAGATTCTACAAGTCCAGTTAAGAAAAATTTGAAATTCAACAAAGGCAAATTCAGGGCCCTGCACTGGGGAGGAATAACCCCAGGCACCAGCACAGGCTGGGGGCTGATCTGTTGGAAAGCAGCTCTGCGGAGGACTTGGGGGTCCTGGTGGACAACAAGCTGTCCATGAGCCAGCAGTGTGCCCTGGTGGCCAAGAAAGCTCAAGGAAGAGCATTGCCAGCAGGTCAGGGGAGGTGAACATGGACCTCTACTTGTGCCCTGGTGAGGCACATCTGGAGTGCTGTGTCCATTTCTGGGCTCCTCAGTACAAGAGAGACATTGAGCTCTTGAAGTGAGTCAAGCAAAGGGCTACAAAGATGATTAAGGAACAGAAGCATTTCTATTACAAAGAAAGGCTGAGGAAGATGAGGAAGATTTCAGCCTTGAGAAGACACAGTTGAGAGTGGGATCTTGTGAATGCAAGTATCTGAGGGGACAGTGTTGAGGATGGATCCAGGCTTTGCTTGGTGGTGCTGAGAAATAGGACAAGACACAACAGGCACAAACTGATGCACAGGATGTTCCACCTGAACAGGAGGTATGGAGTCTCCCTCACCATGGAAATGTAAAAGAACTGTCTGGACACAATCCTGTGCCACGTGCTATAGGATGACCCTACTTGAGCAGGGAGGTTGGACCAGGTGACACACCCTGTGGTCTCTTCCAACCCTACCGATCCTGTGATTCTGTGATAGCTCATGACGAAATAGAAAAGGATATGGTTGGCAAGAATAGCAAGAGAAGTGAAGATAAGCATATTCTGTGAGATTTATTTCCTTTTTTTAAAGCCATATCTTCTCAAGTAGCCAGAATTTAGAGACTAATGGTTTGTATGCTTGTGTATGTACAAATGATGTCACTATAATCATAAAAGGAAACTTGAAATGTTGCACTACCACCACACTCCTACCTTCAGCAGAGACAGTATTTTACTCTAGAATAGGAGTTCAAAAAAGGCACAACTACAAAGCTGTCATGCATGTTCATGCCTATAGAATTGCTTCTACTTCAGGAATCTTTCACTTTTAAATATACATATATATTTATTCATTTCAGGTTGAACCAAAGCAATTGTATCATCTTTAGGCATATGGGGAAAGAGCAGTTTTTGAAGAGACAGGGTGTTTAATTAAAATAGGGGATGCATAAGTTTAGAAATATGCATTAAAATATATGCAGAATATCAGTAAGCAATCAACAGAATTTTCTGGAAAACAACATTTTTTTCACAGAAACCTTTACTGAATAACCTCCCAAATTTCAGTTTGGTTTAAGTTTTCAATATTTTGCTAGATTACACCTGGTAAAGTTTGTGATCTCCACTTACATCCTCAGGTTCTGCTGGGGAGTTATGAATTACTATTCACAAAACCAAAACAATGAAGCTGTTAGCTCTCTAAGAAAAGGTGCGTTTTTACAACATGACACTGAAGACCTATGCATCTCTTACTCTTCTCCTAGAAGTCTCAGAAATGCACAAACTTTTTCCTAACAACAATTGCTGCTTAAGTTTACAAGCGCTTGAACTTAGTTTGAAGATACATACTAAGCAAATAATTGTTTTATGTTCTTGCAGAAGCCATTTACGATGGAACATGCCACTGTTTGTCTGCAATTACATCATGTACTGATAGTTGTTTGTTTTAGCCTAAGAAAACTTTCTCCTTTAACACATTTAAATTTGGAAAGTTATGTCATTTCAATAGTCCTATTTAGGAAACTTTGTGGGGCAAAGTCATATCCTCAGTCTTCTGTTCTATTTCAGAGAGAATCATAAGTTTCCAGTTTACTGAGTGGAAATCTCCAGATAGGAAACTGCTGCTATAATCATATATTTGAACAGACCAACCTGTTCATAAAAGGAAAGATCTGAGTGATCTAACCTCTGTCACTGAACTTTAGGCAATTATGTACTCTTCTGTCTAGTAAACAGAGATTTAGCCAGATAAATCGTTGCAGTTACAAAGCAAGCACTCACATGCAATGATTCCAAAGAACTTTTTGAGTAGAGATCAGCCAGTAATTTCTCATTTGATCCCTTAATTTGAAATGTGAATTTTAAAATGTCAGTGTTCAACTTCTTTAGTTTTTAACAGAATTATAAGCCCTGCCTTTCCTAATTTTAAACACTATGAAATAAACAACAGTACATCGGAGATTTTCACAGAAAAAGTGTTTTGTTTAAAAACATGTCATTTAACATGTTCACAACACAAAAAAAATAGCAGCTTCAAAGGAGCACTACACAGTAAAGCTTCTCTTCCACCTATGGGTCAAACTTTATCAAACTAACAACTTTGAGTTACTGTGATATTTTTCATTGACAACCTGTGTACACTGATTAGATTACTTCAACATGCTATTCCTTAAGCCATTATATGATTCAGGATTTTTTACAAAATCTAATAGAAATACAAATTGGAATTATCTTAGAAACAAGATTCAGTTTATTTTACTCCAAACTCCTCTATTCCCATCCTTTTATTTTCAGGAAGCTCACCTTTTAGAACATATAAGATTTAAATAGCCACATTTACTACAGAAATTAAGCTACTTCCTTTTCCTGTGTCACAAAATTATGGGGTCATGTATATGTCTCAGCTGTGTGTTAGACACGCATTAGCCAATACAATATAAATGAAAATGCATAAATTCTGCTTAGGTATCTGTAGTGGTTTGGTCTAAAATACTCATTACTGTTTATCTTCTGTGAGATAAGAATTAGGAGAAATGCAAAGCAGGCACCAAACTTGAAAGAATATAAAGAAGTTTATTAACAGACCTAAAAGAAGGAAAAAAAAAAAAATTATACCACCTTCAGAACTCTCCTCCTCCCCCCACCTTCCTCCCTTCTCCCACTGACAATGTACAAAGACAACCCTTAAGATGTTCAGTCTGTTTACCACTGCCATAATAACCTTGTTTAGTCCATTTAGAAAGAGAAGTCTCTTCTTGCTCATGCTATGAAAACATTATCACAACGAGCCAGCCGCCCACTTCCAAATATTGTTCTGTCCATTTAGAAAGAAGAGTCTCTGCCTGCGTGTGAGTCCCTTCCCCCAACTTGCAGCTTGTTCAAGGTCACACACAGATAGCAATTGGTTTTCCCACGTTCGAGGGTCCACTCTTGAAGGTTTTTGGGGTACAATTTTAAGGTTGAGCCGTTCAGAAACAAAAACAGAGGCCCTTCTCCTTCCCTGGGAGCAAAGGGTCTTCATCATCTTCATTGTTAGGACTATCTCTGGGAGCATCTCTAGGAACTGAGGTTTTCTCCTTTCCCGTTTGGAGCAAAAGTCCTCATCGCTTCCATCTCTCCCTGTCCAAACTTCTCATGAAATTACAGCTGCGTCAGCATCTGCCTATCTCAGCGCAGGTGCTTTTGCTTCATAAGCTGAACACTCCACCCCCCATATCTTCATGGAATTACAACAGGATACTCTGATATATCATAGCTTCACAACAGAATTTCAGCTTTAAGCATCTCCTCTCTCTCTTCCCTCAGGTTTTCAGCTCTTCACAGCAATAAAAGAGTTAATCTCACCTCGGCCTTGCAGCTTTGCAGCTGGAATGTTGAATTTTTCTTATCGCAGTGGAGAGGGGGGGAGAGCCGAGCTGCTCTGGCTGCCCACGGCAAGGCAGTGGGGAGGGTTCCATGGCTGGAACAGGTCCATCGGCTCCAGGATGGCCGTGGCCCGGCCCGGCTTGGCCCAAGCAGGGCCTGGGCTGGGCCCGCTGGCCCCCACACGGGGCCTGCAGCCACCTGTCCCCATACAGGAAACAAGAGAGAGCTTGGGGGGGAGTTTGTCTATTCTTAAATGTGGATCACAGAGGCGGTCACAACTTTAAGTTGCTTAAAGAATTGTCCATATTCAAACTGGCCAGCTGATAGGTTCTATCAGTTCCCAGAGGAAGCTGTAAGCACCCCTTAGCAAGGACATCCCCTCCGGGACTATGCTTGCTAACCTATGACAATATCACACCTCAACTTTATCACAGGAGGACGTATACTTAGCTCATCACTCTACTTGCATCATAGAATGGCTTGGGTTGGAAGAGACCTTAAAGATTATGGAGTTCCAACCTCCTGCCATGGGTAGGGGCACATTTCACTAGACCAAGGTGCTCAGATCCCCATCCAACCTGGCCTTGAACACTTCTAGGCATGGGGCATCCACAGCTCTCTGGGCAACCTGTTCTGGTGATTCACATCCCTCACAGTAAAGAATTTCTTCCTAATATCTGATCTAAATCTGCTCTCTTTCAGTTGGAAGCCACTGCTTCTTGTCCTGTGACTACATGCTCTTATAAAAAAGTCTCTCTCCATCTTTCTTGTAGGCTCCCTTCAGGTACTGGAGGGCTGCTATTAGGTCACCCCAAAGCCTTCTTTTCTCCAGGATGAACAATTCCAATTCTCTCAGCCTTTCCTTGTAGGAGAGGCACTCCATCCATCTAATCATTTTTGTGGCCCTCCTTTGGATTCACCCCAACAGTCCTTCCTGTGCTGGACACCCCAGAGCTGGACGCAACACTTCAGGTAAGGTCTCACCAGAGCAGAGTAGAGGGGCAGAATTCCGTCCCTTGACTTTCTAGCCATGCTGCTTTTCATGCACAGTCTTTCTTCAGTGATATTTTACTAAATGGGTGCTTCCTGGTTTATTCACTTATTGATGTCCAAGTGTAATCTAAACAGCTAAATTAAGGAAATTGGATCTTCTAAGAAGACTCTAAATGCGTTTTTTTCATTAATCTTCTCAGATAGGCCTGTCAATCTTTTTAAGGTTAGACTCAGAAATGGTCTTGCTATGGATATAAACTCAAGGCAGATGACATCCTTGTTTTGTTCTTCATATATTAGAAAATGCAAGAGGATCCTGTTGCCTGTTAATTTAATAATCTGGGGACAGTCTTCTAGGAGGGGTTGGTTTTTCACAGCCCACTCACTATGGGGCATGATGTTAGTTTTAAATTCTCATCAGAATGAGAAAAGAAAAAGACACCAGTCCACATGTCTGGGATCTCTTATGCTTTATTGTGTAGTCATGTTAATTCTGACAACTAGTCCACTATTTAGTCTCAAAAGTATTGGCTAACAAGCCCTTAAATTTTACAACACACTTTAACAAACCTTCAGTCGTCACAATAAACCTCAGTAAGGAGTAAGGGGTAGAATACAGTAGACACACTTTTCCAAAACAAAGCTAGACACAAGAGAAATAAAGATGGAAAAGAAAGAGAAAAAATAAGATCATCAGTCCTTAGATCCCATATCGGTCCTGCCACATGGATGGTTTGGATCTTGGGTAAACAAAGAGAGATAGACAAGGAGAGAGAGAGGACAAAGAGAGTTTTTTCACACCATTCTGTTTGCACATGCACAGCCAGCACTTTTGAGCCCTCGGGAGCAGACTGGGGGGAGTTGATGCAGGCACACTGAGCAGGAGTCTCTAGATGGAACTGAAAGTTGGCTCAAGACAGCACTGCCCCACCCCCACAGGACCCTCTCACAATCACAATTTTCCTGTCACAACAGTTAGGAGGTTTAAGACAAAATACACGTCCGTGCTTCCACCTAGTATTCCACAGGTAGTTCTCATGGGACTCAGTAATTTGGATACACTCATGTATATTTACACACATAGGCCTGTCTTCTGTCTTGAACAGCATCGAAAAGAAACACTTAGAGAAGAGTAAGAACAAGGCAAGTATACACAATATTTCTTCCCTGGTCTCCAACCACTTTCAGGTTGGGGGATTCCCTGAGCTTGACACAAGCCATGCCTTTTGTAATCCCCAAGGATATCTCATGTTTAAGTGCTTGCCCACTCTTCCTTTGAACGTATGTAAACTCCTTCACTTGTGTCTAAATATTACCTTAGATGTTCCAAAAAAGATGACTTTTCAACCCCAATATGGCAATAGGAAAAAGTTAGCAACGCTAATAGAAACCTGATAAATGTCCTTATCCTATTTTAAACAATATGTTGCTATAAATATAACCTAATAAAGAAAGAAAACCCTCAATGAGGTAAGTTATCTTATTTCAAGACCAGGAACTTAAAGCCAGGATTGGCCAGAATTTTTTTGAAACATCCCAGCTCTTCCATCTCCTGCCATCTCTGGTCAGGTCTCCCAAGGCTGGCAGTGCAACTTCTATTTAGTTGCAAACAACCAATGAGGAAGTGAAATAATGGCTTGGTTTTTAAAAAATACCCAACATACTAAAGTATACAGTATTGTCTACACTTCTTCACACATTTCCTCCTCAATTTTTTCAAAGTAATGCTGTTTTAGCAACAATTCTTCAGGATAGTACTCCACAAACCCTGACTTCAACAATGAGTTCTGAAGATTAATTTTAATTCAGAGTATCATCATGTTACTTCTGGAGTGACATGATTTGGTAAACGTTAAGAAACTTTAGGAGCTTTTTCAGCATTTGCCTTGCTTCTCTCCCTCAGAAAAATGAATATACCAGACATTCAGAAAGGCCTTTATTTCTGACCCCTTTTTAATTTTCCGTCATAGTCCAGAATTGTTTAGATTTGTGCTGAATTATGGTATCAGATACAGCTCCAAATGAATAGAAAACTGTCCATTACACCTTACCCCACTATACATTCTATTCTTCACAAGCTTTTATTTCTAGAAAGTACATTACAGAGGAGAGAGCACCTTTAGGGTACAGTACATTTCAAAACACAATTAAACTAAACTCTTCAAGTGGAAATGTGAAATGTATTTGTATTCTATTAAAGACTTTGGCCTCATCAGCCACAGTGCACTATATAACAAGGTCATTAGCAACAAGCCACATAAAATAGAGAACGTACATCAGCAGTAGAAAAACAAACATGAGTCCAAAACATCACAATAACTTCCTGTACCTGTTCTTGTTTGCTTGCTGAGCTCTCAAACATTGTGAGTCTCTGAAATACATAAAAGCGTAACAGCTTGAGTCAATATTTGCCAACCAAAGTGAATGATTTTATTTAGCATGATGACTGGACCCCTTGAGCAAATACATCTTGTATGGAGCATAACAACTGTAGGCCAGCCTGCCAACCAACCAGAAGTGTCCAACCACTCTAAATGTACATTGTGTCTGCAGAAAGCTTAGCAGCTGCTCCAAGCTTCTCCTCACAAATAAAATATATGATTCATCCAGTTTCCCATCAAAATATGCTAGGAATACAAACTGGAATGATTTTATAATAAACTTCTGCTTTCCTTTTCTTGATTTGAGATGGTTTATTCCAGTTTGAATTCCAGGGAATGAGTAATTTCTGATTCCTGTTTGTATAGAATCCTTCAAAGAGTTTAGGTATCCTTTGTAATACCTAAACACATGTCTATTTAAACAAGTTCATTTGGGATGTGGGCTGAGAGGTACATAAAAAAATATTGATTTCATACCAATTACTACAGGAACCAAATTGGGGTGAATAGGGAACTGCATCTGAAAATCAATAGAAGGAAATATCCCTTTTGCCCATGGAAGTGCCAAATGAAGTAATGTCTTAATCCAATTTTCTTTTTTCTTCAATAAATACAATCTATAATTATGATATGAACTAGCTGATGATTAGTCTTTTTGTTTTGTGCTGCCATTACGTAGCATTATAAAAAAATATGCATTTTCTGTATCAAGAAAATTCAGCTTCCTTTCCATTTTTTCAGACAAATATTTCAGTCAAAAAACCCTGCACCAAATGAAAGTGCTGATAATACAAAAAGGCTTATTAGTCTGGAGAAAAATATTTTCCTCTCCCATAAACCTGTGTCACAGTTATGCAGCTTCTCAAATGCATCAGAATCTAGAAAGATAACCTGTTGTGGGTGTGGGAGCAAGGTTTAGCTGCCACAAAAAGACCTGTGTTGGGACTACTAAATTAATGTTTCATTTTCAATTGTCTGTAGGAAGACAAGGTACCTACATCATCCATTAATCTGTCTTTGCGCATCCATACCAAAGGCCAGAACAGGAGCATTCCCTGACCAGCTGCCTTGAAAGTTCAAATGTTCTTTTTCAAGACAAGAGTTGCATATAAAAAAAGAGGGAGCTTTCTACTGAAATGCTTATATGTCTATGATATGTGGCACAAAGAAATCCTAAAACTGAGCAAGAACAAAGCCAAGACCAATTTGAGGATCCAAGTGGTTATCTTAAGGGTAATGAGGTATTAGTAGATTTATAAAAAAAATTTTAAGTTTGTCCAAAGTGGTGATTTTTATGGTGCCTAACATGTAATGCAGGAAAAAAAGGGGTCTAAAATTTGCATGGTATTATCAGCATATTTCATATATTAGCTGGGTGAAAAACTCTAGGGTTTCAACTGCTCCATTAGAAGAGAACTCCTGTGAAGACAGAGAAAGGCCCATACACTTTGTAGTCAACTTTGTAGGCATGCTATACAGGCTGCAGCTTTCCACAATTCAAAAGTCATCCTCAATTTCTTCATCCATACAGGTGTATTTGCATTCTTTTAACTACTTCACAATGTGTTTATCCAATTAAAATAATATTTCTAAAGTGAAATAAATTAGGAGTGATGAACTATTATGTTATAATTGCTAGACCAAGTGCAATCAGTTAAATATGAGTAAGTAATGGAAGGCACTAAATAAAGATGCCTAAGATTTTTCTACAAGTTTGTGTATTTAAATGAGAGGACCAAATGTGTTCATTATTTACATCCTAGAGAGTAGTCAAGATATGGATATTTCTGTAAAAATAGTTGAAAGCTCCTCATGATATTCAGTATAAAATCCTTTATGTTTTTTAACATATATACAGTAAAGAGGCTTGAATTAAGTAGAGCATGGTGCTAATAAAGCCAAGGGCTTGGGTTCCTTCCCCGTACGAGCCATTCACTTAAAGAGTTGGACTCAATGATCCTTGTGTGTCCCTTCCAACTCTGAATATTCTGTGAATCTGTGAAAAGTGGACAAAATTTTGCAAAATACCCTATCCCCTCCC
This sequence comes from Corvus cornix cornix, assembly GCF_000738735.6. NCBI lineage: Eukaryota > Metazoa > Chordata > Aves > Passeriformes > Corvidae > Corvus > Corvus cornix. Next base: position 39,041,314 of record NC_046357.1, on the reverse strand, counting down.
CTCCCCCCCTCCCCCCCACTAGGAGAAGGGAGAAGACTGATAGAAAAGCATAGCAATAATCCCAAAGAAAAAGCTATGCTGTTTATTAACAGATTGCTTCATCTCCTCAAACAGCAACAGCCAAGTTCTTCTGCTTAGCAACTGACTGTTCCTGTTTATCAATAGCCAGACCAACACAGACAGCAATTAAAACAAAAATAATTTATAGGATCTGTTTATGCTTCTGCATACAGATACACCAATCTTTCAATTTTTAGAGCCTTTAATTTTTGAAATTTCCCGAAGCAATACATAACAATATATTATATGGTTTAAAAAAAAATAAAGAAAAAAGAAGTGCTGAGTTTTTTAAGCACAAGTATCTAAAACACAAAAGTACAACTATTCTCCTTAAAAATTGTGACATGATTATACATTCACAGATCTCACTGTAATATGATGGTATTTAAAAGTGCTATATATGTTACAATTATAAACCTGAAAATCACAGCATTGAAGCCTTCCTGTTTGATGGAAATAAGCTATTTATTTTTCTCTGAAAACATCTGATTATAGTCAAATTTTCATTTGACAGATACACTTCATATTTTTTCTTTACATATTAAAATTATGAATGTGTATCCTTTATCCAGACAGCAAAGTATTTATGGGCACTTTTTAAAGCAGCATTTGAAGTATTTGAGATGAACTTCATCAAAGTATTTAAAGGTCTTAAGGTTAGAGTTAGCAAATGTCACTGTCACACTAAGAACACAAGCCAATATCATGCTATGTATCACAGAATAACAGAATATGCTGAGTTGAAAGGGACCCTCAAGGATCATTGAGTCCAACTCCTGGCCCTGCACAGCACCATCCCCAAGAGTCACACCATGTGCCTGAGAGCATTGTCCAAATGCTTCTTGAACTGTCAGGCTGGTGCTGTGACCACTTCCCTGGGGAGCCTTTCCCAGTGCCCAGCCACCCTCTGGGTGAAGAACCTTTTCCTAATATCCAACCTAAACCTCCCTTGACACAACTTCAGGCCTTTTCCTTGGGTTCTGTCACTGGTCACCAGAAAGAAGAGATCAGTGTCTGCTCCTCTGCTTCCTCTCACCAGGAAGTTGCAGGCTGCAGTGATGTCTGTTCTCAGTCTCCTCCAGGCTGAACAGACCAAATGACTTCAGCCACTCCCCATACAGCTTTCTCAGGTTGTTCATGAAGATATTGAAGAGCACAGGGCTGAGAATAAGGCCCTGTGGAACCTCGCCAGTGACAGGTCCCCAGTCTGATGTCACCCCATTCACTGTAACCCTTTGTGCCTCACCCATGAGCCAGTTGCTCATGCATCCCATGATGTGTTTATCTAGCTGTGTGCTGGACATTTTGTCCAGAAAGATCTCGTGAGAGACAGCATCAAAAACTTTACTGAAATCAAAAAAGATTACATCCACTGGCTTCTCTTCATCAACTAGGTGGCTTATCTTTTCCTTTCCTGGAAGGAAAGCAGGTTACAAAAGCAGGACTTTCCTCCATCCTGGCTGTGACCAATGACTGCATTGTCTTTCAGGTGTTTTTCAATACCTCCCAGAATAATTTTCTCCATAATTTTACCAGGCATTGCAGTGAGACTAACAGGCATGTAGTCCAGGGCCTTCCTTCTTGCCCTTCTTGAAAATCAAGACAATGTTCATCAGCTTTCAGTCAGCTGGGACGTCTCTGGATTCCCAATACTGGGTAAGTATTATTGAAAGAGGTTTTGAGATGACATCAGCAGTTATCTGAGGATCCTTGGATTAATCATATCAGGCCCCATAGTACTGAACAAATAATGTTCTTATACTAGCTCTGTCTTGAAAGCCATCAGCATAGCTCAGATAATTTCACTTGAATGTATATGCAAGCTGTATATTTACGTCATAAGAGACACAAATATTCCTCCTTTGACTATGTAAAAGTAAAATTGCTTTATTTCACAGATGAAATACTGTCAACTCATCAAAAGTTTTACTCTCTTCAAAACCTATTACTCCCCTGCTTCAAAGAGCTTTTAATTTTCTGTGCCTGTCATTTCAAGCCATTCTAGTCCTCAAGAGTGGCATGCAGAAAAGAATACATACATTATATATCACATCTGATGAGCGAGCTCTGTTGCAACATTTATCTTCATATGTGGAGAGAAATGGAATAACTCTGGAGGGGTATAGCAGCCAATGCTGTTCATGAGCTAACCACTCTTGTCTTGTTCTTGATATGTGAAGACAAAGGACATAATCAGACATCACTCAATATATTGTTTATATAAAATATTAAGGTTTTGGCTTTGGAAATACACAGGAGATAACCAGAGTAATCTGCATAATAAAGTCATGTTTTGGCAAAAAACCTCTATGTTATTTCAACAAAATCTTCTTTCCAGCTTTGAACAGTTACTTATTCTTTTATCCTTTAAACGAATTTAAGGAAAAAACTGCAATAAGAGCAAAAGGTCTCTCATGCAATAAAACTGTAGTCCATGGACTAGGTAATAAAGTGAAAGAAGCAGGAGTGATTAAACGGTGAAGTAACTGTCATACATATCTAAGGATCATCAAATGAATCCCCTATCTTTTGACATTTTAGTATTTATTTCTGTCTTGGTTTGAAAGACAGGTGTCTGCTGAGGAAGGCAGGAGTCTCCCTTGAAATGAAAAACAAAAAAAAGAAAAAAATGCAAACCTCTTCCCTCTGAATTATTGTACTTTTGAAATTAAGGAGCTTTCAGGGAAAGATATGAGGAATAGGAATAACAGTTCTTTACTATTACATACCTATATGTGTATAACCAGTCAAACAAACAGCAATAACTCTGGCAGCAACAGCAAACAATCACAAACCCAGTGCCAGCCTTCTCGGCTGTCGGGCCCTTTCCCCTCGGGTGCAGTTCCGCTCGCAGCCGGCAGGGGCGCTGGCGGCTCCCGGTGAGCAGGGCAGGTGCGATGGTTCCCCCGCGGCTGCAGGGGGTGCTCCGGAGCGAGCTCGGGGAGCACGCGGCACTGGTGCCCTGGGATCCCAGGAAGGGATAGAACAAAGGCTTCCCAAACCCCTGGGCAGCCGATCCCCGTGTCTGGCCAGACCCTCGGGAACAGCAGGCTGGAACGGCAGGGATGAGCACAAATCCCGGGTGGCAGACAAGATCTATTGAATTGCGGAGCCCAGAGGTCTGGGCAGGCAGGGTGTGCAGGGCTACAGAGTAGCAAAGGCTCAAAGCAACAGCGGGGGCAGGGCGGCCACAGCTGACTCCCAGCGGGGCAGGGAAGGCAGTCTTGGGAATCCTGGGATTTCTCCCTTAGAAGGAAGGCAGCCGAAAAAGCAGAAGCCTGCCATGCGCCGGGCACTAACAGCCCATAAGCCCAGGTGAAAAAGAGTAGCCCATTGGACTCCTCCCTGAGTGGCCAGGTCTTTTGTTTCTCCCAAACACCCAGCAATTTGTCACCCTGGCAACATATATGGGGAAAATTCCTCAAGAGAAAAAAGAAAACAGAAGGGGAACTCCCAAAACCCCAACAATTTCCTAAACGTATGTTGACACTTGCAGGTATTTATGACTACTTTGTGATACATTTTGAAACTCTAGGCATTTTCTATATGAAGCTCTATTAGTTAAAAGTTCATCCACTGTAGAGTTAGACATGAAGTCGTTCAGTTAATGAGAAAAGCATCTAATAATTTTTTTGATTGTTTATTTGATTCCAATAAATAAACTGCCTATTACTATGGCTTGTGACCTCATGTGTGTCTTCATACTTATGATCCTATGTAAAACATTCCTTTGTCTGAAATACAACTTCAGATCTACCAGAACCTCACTAACTGGTGAAAGGAAAGATAAAACACCTGAATGTCCTCTTGCTCTGCTACACCTCTATATATCCCTAGTACTCTCTGCAGTTATGTCTGCCTACCACACCAAAAACACCAGCCACAGGCATTTAGAAAGCATCCCTATAGGAAGACTACTCCCCACAAAAGTAACCATCTGCAAGAGGAGACAGAAGGGCAGGAGAAACCCAAGCACCAACTTCCCCAGCATGATGAAGCCAGTGACTGCCAGGTGGCACCAGGTGGAGAAAGAGGAGGAGAAGGAGGAGGAGAAGGAGGCATGCCAGCTGGCAAGGCTGCATGGTGGGCAAGAGGGAAGTCAGGCAGAGGAGGACCAGGAGATTCAGATAAGGAGAGCAGTATCTAACATGCCACTTCAGCATGTATCAGACTGAAAGATAGAATAACGGGAGGGAGGCAGGATGAATTTTCAGGCCTGCTAGAGTGATTCAGAAGGCTTGTTTGGCAGCATTGTCTAAAGAGACAGCTTTATCTATTTGCCTCACACATACTATTATCACAAATGTAAGAACATAGATTCTCTGTTCTTAGAGATCACACACATCATTCTCTCTATCTTTGGGCTCTCTCTACCCCCCACCTTTTTTTTATTTTTTTTGCTGTCTTCTTGATTTGCATTGCAGGCAAATACTCAGCCAATGAAGCTTAACATTTTTGTTGCCTTAACTCTGACATTTAGTGAGCAAGATCTTCTCACAGAAGACCTCAAAAAAAATCATTGAATAAATCACAGTTGTATTTATTCTGCATAAATTCTAAAGACTTGGGCTAGTGGTCCTGGGGAGAGGGGGAGGTAAAACTAGACTCGCTTCAGTTTCCAGTATTCTATATAATAGTCCAAGACAGTACCTTGTGGCCTTTGCGGTGCAGCTTAGGCAATACTCTCACTGAAATGGAGGTAAATACTGCCAAACTGCACATCCCCATATCTTCCCAGTCTGGGAATCAAAACCATGGAAGCTTAATATCACAACTTCTTTGTATCAGACTAAAATTAATCACAATTCCAAAATGTTTCAAGTTTTTGCAGTTTGCCAAGCAGTTGAGTTTGTGAACAATATTTGATTAATTCCCATGTGCCTTTCAACAATATTTGGATTCCAAAGTTTTCCATGAGATAGTTTTCCACTGTTGCTGCTGTGTGAAGTCACAAGTCCTCTCCTTTTGGCAGAGCTTTAGCTCTTATCCTGTTCTTGTCAGAGAGAGCCTCAGACAAATACTGCCTGTGCACCCTCTCACATAATCTGCCTTCTAATGAGGAACTGTAGAAGTCCTGCCTTCTCCCCAGTACCCCTGCATCAGGAACAGGTCATGACACTACTGGACACTGCCTTGAGGCATCACTAATATTTGTTGTCAGTCACTTTCACCACATTGTTTTCTGGGTGTGCATGAATTTCTGTCTTATTATTCTGTTCTAATACTTGTATATATATATATATATATATATAGACACAGGACAAATTTTATTTAGTTAGATTTAACCTAGAGGTTTACATGCAAGCCTATGCTTATGTTGTCACACTGTATGTATACATGCACAGCAAGTGTGGAATTTTTAGATAGAGGCTTGTAAGTCTTTCTACCCAGATCCATTCTTCTCCAAATAAAAGCAGCATAAAAATGATGCTCCAAGACTAACATAAGTTACTTTGATACTATTAAAATTACTACTCTTAAAATACCAAAAAAAAAAAAAAACCACAAAAAACCCCTAAGCCCCACAGTGTCTTCCTAATGAGAGGGTAAAAGTGGTCACTCATTTACTTCACTTTGTTAGTGGACCCTCTACAATCACAGCAATATAGTCATCATAGAAGTTTATTTGACATTAAAAACAGTTTCCAAAATAAGAGTAACTTTCAGAGGGGGTACAATATTACTGTTTTACATGTTCAGTTAACTTCTGTACAAGCAAAACCAGAATTGTTGTATAGCCAATGACAAACTACTTTTTAAAACTTCACCTGGTCTAGATAGCTGGTTTGTTTCTAACCACTAAGAGTGACATTAACCATGCTAGCAGTTTGTGGCTTAGTCTGGGTTTTGTCTTTCTTGAGTACACCAGTACTGAAATCTGTATATCCCCTACAAGACATACTCAGCCACTTGCATCATAGCCCTATGAGACCACTGTTAACATCTTTCTAACTTTACAATAGGAACTATTTCTCCCAATTGCATTGCATCTTTCTCATGCGCTCTTCCACTTTTAATTCTTAATTTTCATTAAAAAAGGTCAAACAGTAGCAAGCTGTGTATTTCTTCCCTTTTAGTTATCTATGGCTTTATTTTCAAAAGTAGTATTTTAATCGGGCAAAATTACCTTGTTCTGGTTACGTCTCACTATCATTTTCTCCTTCAAAGAAGCCCACTGCTAGAAAGAAAATTCATCAAACTATTATAATTCTCTTTATATTTGTCAGACTTACTTCCTTAGCACTAAAGAATGGTAGTAGTAATACAATATATTCCATAATCTACCTATATTATCCCAAGACTGATTTGATTTCCAGCGATTATCACAGATTACTCTAGGTGCAGGTTTTTCCTGACTTTGAGATACAAACATTTTACTACCTTCTATCTCCTGAATCTGCTTCCACCAATATACATCCCATCAACAAAATTACTTTGTCTGGAGTGACTCGTGGGATGACTGGAAAATTCAAAGGTTTGGCTTTGTCTGCTCTAACAATCTTTCTTTGGTTTTGGTTTTTTGGTTTTTTAGTTTTTGAGGTTTGTGGTTGGTTGCTTGGTTGCTTGGCTGGTTTTTCGTGCCTGATAAAAGAATGTATCATTAAGAGGGATGTGAACTCAGTTAGCTTCTCCCAAGGGTCAGGTTGCTTCAGCCAATCAAAACCCCTTCTATAAATAGCTCTGGGTTGGGTAATGTTTCGGTTTTATTTTGTTTAATTTTTTCTTTTTAACTAGTCAACTTCAGTTTTACTTTATTGAGAGTGTCAGGAAATAAGAAAAAAAAAATTTCAGACTGTCTTTTCTTTCTATGATATCCCATTCTTACAGGTACAAAGAGAAATGCTGAGTGTATCTCTTTCAAGATACCTCAAAAGAATGTAAGTCTTGATGAAGGTTTTATATATTTTATTTTTTTGTTTGGGGTTTTGTTGCAGTCTGCTGACTTCCACTTCTGTCAGGGACTGCTCTTGACTAAAGTTAGTGGGGGGAAGTCCTTTATTATGTTCCCATCCCCTTATGTGTAATATTTCATATGCTTCTCTGCTAGTGTGGCTTCCAAATGTATCAACCACGCCTTTTAAGAATTTAAATCTCACTACCATGTTTTGTACCACAGAATCCAAGTCTTCTGCACAACTTGATCCAAATTATATTTCTGCCTAATAAAGCATAAATCATGACAACTTGTCCATTTCTGTTATTCATGTAGGACTCTGGCATCTATATATGTCATCAAAGTAAGAATGAAAGTAAGTACAAGGCCACAACTAAGATCCCTATAGCAATTAAATCCTCACTAACAAGGTAATATTCTCACACCTAAACATAACACAGTTCATTTGTCTCTCCAAGCAATTAAGACTTTCTTAGCTTGTTGTGACTGCTGTGTATAGGATTTATAAAAATTTTAAGCAAACTATTTCACCTGAGTAGCTTTTAAGCTTTTGTTCAGAAAACTAAAGAGGTCGAGTTCATTGATTAAGTACTGTACTGCTGGTTTGATCACTTGGATTTTTTGAGACTGTGCTTCAGTTTAAATATAAAAAACAAACCAGTTCAAAGCCAATTACTTAATACTTACAACAAAACAATATATTTGAGTCAATAATGACCTTACTGTATTGCCAGTCTTCCAAGTGGGTTCTGGATCTGACAGAAAACAGAGATCTGTCTACAAGTCATCCCCAAACAAGCCAGTCAGAAGTAAAATTAAGTCTCAGTAAATATTCTGACATACTCCCCCAATTTTTTTTTTTTTTCACAAATGTAAGTGCAATTTTGTAATGTTTTCCTTCAGTTCAATTTATTTACCGTAAGTAGAAAGAGTAATTTTTGCAAGGGTCTTTATAAGTCTTCATGTACCAGATGAAAATGAAGGATTCATTCTACCCGATCTTTTAATTTTACTCACCAATATGTGAATTCTTCTTCCAGCTGGTATTTCCAGTGTATTAGTAAAATTTATCACTCTAAGCCTTATGGAAGGGCTAAATTACACTAATGAATTGACTATGAATTTGAAGCCTAAGATGAAGCCAAGTATTTTCTGGCTTCATTTCTATATCTCAGCAAACTGCTTAATTTTCTCCCTACTTATCCATTACTGCTAAATTGTCTTGCTACTATTGCAGAAAATTGCAGCAAACATTGGCTTGCCCTTAGGCCTATACTGAATGAAGCAGAAATCAGGATTCCTTCAGAGACACTGGCAAGGTACGAAAACCTTCCTTCACTAATTTTGCGGAACTGAAAGAGAAAATGGAAGATAACATTCAACCCTTCTTTTTCAATTTTATTGAACAGTTAGTGAATTATTCCTATAGTTGTCTTTTCAAATACATTAATTGGTTTTCTCACTTAAAGTCATGCACAAAGCTAAACTAGATTAATGAAGCAGCTACATGTCTTTCTGATATATAAAAGGAAGCTAAATACTTTTAAGCTTCAGATTTCATTTGTTTTACTGGGGGTGGGTGGGTGCATTTTTTTGATTTTTTTTTTGTGGATTCTTTTGATTTTTTATATGAGGAAGGAATATAAGTCTTTATGCAGCTTAATCTTAGTCTTAAGCATGATTCCAATGCCTGACAGAAACACTATGATTAAAAACCTGTGGTTTTTGCTATAAAAAGGGGACAGCATATTCTAGATATGATGGGGGAGGAGGACAATATCTGACTTGTCCCTAGCAAGCTGTGGGGTAAAAGGCAAAGGCTAGAGGGACAGGGTGCTGGCCAGGGCCCTCAGCTGGTGACTCTGAACTGTACTGGCCACACTGGAGCAGACCATCAGTCTTAAGAAGATGAACAAGGTGAACAAGTCCTGAGGCAAGAGAATCCAACAGCGAAACACCAGGGAAATATATGAACAGAATTAAGGGGTGTTCCTCTTGGAAGGTGACACATCTGCTCAGTTGCATTTATATCAATGTACAAACAGGAGAATTTGGAAGCCACTGTGCTTCCAAAAGTTATGACTAGAAAGTTATGACTAGAAAGTTATGTGCTATAAAGTTATGACTTTTTTGCTATTACTGAAACTTGGTGGGATGAAGGCTGTAACTAAAGTGCAACAATTGATGGCTACAGACTGTTCAGAAGAGACGGGGGAGGAAGGCAAGGGGGAGAAGTTTCCCTTTGCATCAATAGCTGGATCAAGTGTGAAGAGTTGTCCCTGAAGAACAATCATGAGCTAGCTGAAAGCCTTTAAGAATCAGAGATTGTGGCAACAAAGGAACCTCATGCTTGGTGCTCAGTACAGGCCCCTGATCAAGGGGAGGCTGTTTATGGAGCCTTCTTTCTCCGTATAGAGGAGGGATCCCTCTTGCAGGCTCTTGTCCTGCTGGGGGACTGCAACCATTCTAGCACCCACTGAGAAAGTAGCACACAGAGCTGTAGGCAACCCAGGAGACCGCTGGAATGCACAGAGGATAACTTCCTGATCCCGGTAGTAGACAGACTTACCAGAGGAACGTGATACTGGATTTGTTGGTCAACAATACAAGTGAGCTAACTGGGGACATCAAGATTGGAGACAATCCAGGCTGCAGTGATCCAGCATTGGTGGAGTTCGCACATCCTGAGGGATGTGGGTCAAGTAAGGGGTAAAGTTAGACCCCTGAACTTCAGGAAAGCAAAATTCCAGATCTTCAGGGAGATAGTCAATAGGATCACCTGGAAGACTGACCACAGAAACAGTGGAACAGAGCTGGTAGGTCTTTAAGGAAGTCTTCCTTAGAGAACAAGATCTGGCAATCCCCAAGAGCAAGAAATCAAGCAAGACAGTCATGAGATGGCATGACTGAGTAGGGAACAGCTGGCCGAACTAATGGGAAAGAAGCAAATGCACAGATAGTGGAAACAAGGACAGGTGATCTGGGAAGGGCATAAAGATGAAGTTCAGTTTTGTAGGGATGAGGTGAGGAGCAACAGCCTGGAACTGAACCTGGAAAGGGACAGAAAGCATAACAGGAAAGGCTTCTGCAGATGTGCTAACTAGAAGAGGAAGGTCAAAGAGGGAGTAACACCCTCTGATAAACAAGGCCAGCAAACTGGTAACAGCTGATGGGGAGAAAGCTGAGGTACTCACTTTTTTGCCTCAGTCTTTAATGACAACCTCTCTTCTCACACCTCTCAAGTGGATGGACAGTATGATGGGTGTTGGAACCCTGAGTTCTGAGGATTTCAATCTTTCAGTGTTGACAGGCAATGATCCTCAAAAGCACACTGCATTTGACCTGAGGCCTTGGGAAAGGCTTCCCAAATTGTGTGATAACACTGAGGTTGTTGCTGTGTAATCAAAATTATATCACTGGGTGGAATATGTAGAGATGTAGAAAATTTAGGTTTCTGGGATATATGTAACAAGATGGAGGATTTTGGACGTGGGTTTGTTCTTCTTTTCTCCTTCTTCACAAATCTTGGTGTTCTGGTACTGGTTTAAAAAACCCTCAGTGCAGATCGTGAATAGTTAGTTATTGGATTATAAGTAAAAACAAATTAGTTGGCATTCCATAATTGGGTGATTTGGACCTTAAAAGACCTTGGAAGTTAGAACTCGGAGCCATTTCCCACCTTGTTAACTAAGAACCACATCCCGTGCAGCTGTACCACAGATAAGAATTAATAAACATCTAAGTCCAAAGAACAACCTAGCATCTTCTGCCTTCTAATCCAAACTGAGTAAAAGAACTCGCGAAACAAAGGCAAAGAAGAAAGGAAACAAAAATAGAGGAAATTAACAGATGGGGACTCATGGGGGCAAAGTCTCTCCCACTGTAAATAAAACGTCAGGTTTGTGACCACCTGAGGAACCTGAACGTACATAAGTCCATGGGACCTGATGAGATGCAACCCAGAGTCCTGAAGGAATTGACTGATGTAGTTGCCAGCCACTCTCCATGGTATTTGAAAAGTCATGGCAGTTCAGGCAAAGTCCCAGAGGACTGGAAAAGGTGAAACACTGTACCTACCCATTTCTAAAAAAGAAAGAAAGGAGGACAGTGGGAACTACAGACCTGTCAGACTCCCCTCTGTGCCTGGGAAGATCATGGAACAGATCCTCCTAGAAGTTATGCTAAGGCACGTGGAGGACAGAGAGATGACTTAAAGCAGCCATCACAGCTTCACCAAGCTTGTCAAGTCTTGCCTGAGAACCCCAGTGGTCTTCTGTCATGGGGTGACTACACCAGTGGACAAGGGAAGCACTACAAATGTCATTTCTGTAGATTTCTGCAAAGGCTTTTGACACCGTTCTCCATTGTCAGAACCCTGAGTTCAGAGAATTTCAGTCTTTCAGTGCTGACAGACAATGATCCTCAAAAGCACGTGCGAGGGGAGCATGGGTTCATCCCCAGCCAGTCCACAAACCGCGGTGCAGACCAATCTGGGGCGGGAAGTAACAGAACAAGAGGAGCCACCCCAGAAAAGCAAGAAAGAAGCAGGACACGATATCGGAATGGCAGTTTCAAACACGGAACCAGAAATAACAAGCTGTAACCTCTTACTGCCCATCGCTGCGGCATGAGGTCCTTCTCGGTTGCCTGCTTTTGTGCAGGGTCCTGCAGGGTCCCTCACCGCGGCGGCAGGCCCTGCAGCTTCCTGGTTGAGTCCCAGCATGGTTCAGACTACTGCATTTCCTGGGGATTTGCTCCGAGACTTCCTGCTGCAGTTGCAAGACTTGTGCTTCCCGCAAAATGGCAGCGCGCAGTTTACCTCTGCTGTACAACATGCAGCCTACCTCTGCTGTACAGGAAGATGGCGGCACCCAGGTCACTTCTGCCATACAAAATGGTGGCGCCCTAGTCACTTCTGTAAACAATGCCTACATACTTCTGCCTGCGCCATCTTGTGACCAACCAGCAGCTCATCCTCCCGCTGCACCACCACCTGTGGCTGCTTCTATTATTGCACCCTCAAATACATACTGTAAACAGACACAAATACTACCAAATTTCTGCACAGGGGAAGAAGACATGAATGCAACTTTGAAGCCAGAAGGTAAAGTGTCTCTACAAGGCATAAAGCTACAAAATGCAAACAATCTACACAATGCAAGTAGAGAATTAGTCACATTTTCTCCTAATTTAGGAGTATTTTCAAACAATAATCCAAGTAATTCTTCAGAAGATATGCCTAATTTTACCAACTGGGCAGAGATTAGAAGAGAGGCACTGAAGGAAGGAGCTTTTGCTATGGCAACAACAGCAATTATTGCAATGCCTATAAGATATGGTAAAAAGAATGCAAATCCTAGACGGATTCCACTGACACATGACGTCATCAAAGACTTGAGACAAGCAATTAAAGACAGCAGCTTAAGCCCTCCATATTTCAAACAGCTATTGAAAGGCATCTTCAATAACTATGATTTGGTGCCCTATGATTGTAAATACATAGCATCTATGGTCCTGACAGATTCACAATACATAGTATGGGAAGTCAAATGGAGAAGAGCTCTCACCAAGCTGATAGAGACTTATGCCAGAGGCATAAATGCAGCTCTTACATTTGCAGAATTAGCAGGTGATTCTCCCCATGATAAACCGGAATATCAAGTGGATTTGCCTCAAGAAGTGATTTCAGATATCAAAGAAGCAGCTTGGAAGGTAATTCTGCAGATTCAACCTACTGGGATCCCAGAGCGTGTTTATACAGAAGTAAAACAAGGAGTATCTGAATCATTCACTTCTTTCATAGACCGCCTAACTCAAGCAATAGAAAGACAGTGCAGTGATGAAGTGGCACAACCCCATATGCTTCGAAGTCTCGCTTTTGCTAATGCCAATGAAGAATGCAAGCACTTAATCAGTGCCTTACCGGATCCACAGCCAACCCTGCCTCAAATGATAGAGGCCTGCAGCAAGATGGGCACTCCTCAATGTATACCAGTAGTACGAGAGAACGTCTTAGGGGAACAATTTGGGAAAGTCCTCAAAGCAGCAGACCAAAGGCTTACAAAAACCCTTGCTGCTCTTCATGTAACTCCTCATCAAGATGATTCCACAGAAGTAATGGCAGCAGAACTGGCAAGGAAGCCATGTTTCAAGTGTGGAAAATTTGGACACATTAAAAGGTTTTTCCCAGAGTCTGCAGAGAATACAAGAGCACCGAATCGCTGCCCAAGATGCAGAAAAGAGAGACACTTTGCAAATCAGTGTTGTTCCAAAGTGGATGTGGATGGAAGAACCCTACTGATTCCGGGAAACTCCAGAAGGAGTGCGGGATGCCAATGCGCAAAGACACAAGTCATGTCGGTGACTCCTCAGCTTGAGATCCCTCAAGACACACAATATGTGGAGAACCTCAATCAGACTCCCTACGCAAGACCATCTGCTGTTTCCCCAGCGACTCAGAACTGCTGCCCCCAGGGGCACAATGCGAACTGGCAGCTTCCAAATTAATTTACTTCATGAATGATAGCCATGCAGGAATACCCACAGGAGTCACTGGAACTTCATAGAAAAGGCAAGATTTTTTGATTATAGGCGAAGACAGGAACAGCACTTTAGGGCTCATTATTTATCCATCTGTTATTTCAGCAAACCATAATGAGGAGTTAACAGTTTTGGCTCTGGCTTTGAAACCTCCATTGATTGTTTCAGAAAATATTCTGATAGATAAAGCCATTGTTTTACCATCCAATGCAATAAAACAACAAGTCATGCCAATAGTGAATCAGCAGACACCACCTGAAAGTGGAGACATGGAGACTGATGTTTTCTGGATAAAACAAATAAGCTACGATCGACCACTAATACCTTGCAACGTGATATACAACAGCAAAATTACCATAATAACAGGCATGTTGGATACCGGTGCAGACGTCACAGTCATCTCTCATGATTTCTGGCCCAGAGAGTGGAACTTGGTTACAACTTTGAACTCTCTCACAGGAATTGGAGGAACCACGATATGTCTGCAAAGCAAAAACCTGCTCATCGTTACAGGGCCAGATGGAAAAGCAGCAATCATTCATCCATTTGTTGTGCAAAAACCCATCATGGTATGGGGAAGAGACGTCCTGTCACAATGGGGAACAAGAATAGAAGTGGATTAATGAGGGTCACTGAAGCACTCACCACCCTAAAACTGACCTGGAAGACAGACAACCCTATTTGGGTGGACCTGTGGCCCCTGGAAAGAACAAAATTGAGTGCTCTCAAAAATTTAGTGAAGGAACAATTGCAGAAAGGTCACATTAAGCTGACAAATAGTCCCTGGAATTCTCCAGTGTTTGTTATTTGCAAGAAAACTTCCAATTCATGGAGATTGCTCTATGACCTCAGGAAAATCAATGAGGTCATTGAAGAAATGGGACCACTTCAGCTGGGACTTCCTTCTCTCGCAATGATCCTGAGAGAATGGCCACTTCTAGTTATAGATCTGAAAGACTGTTTTTTCAATATTCCACTTCATCCGAAAGACGCTCCTCAGTTTGCATTCTCTGTCCCAAGCATTAACAGGCAAGAACCTTTGCAAAGATATCATTGGGTGATCCTTCCTAAAGGACTTAAAAATTCGCCAACAATTTGTCAGTGGTTCGTGACTCGAGCTTTGTCTCCAGCATGAAAGGAACACCCTCAAGCTATGATCGTGCATTATATGGATGACTTGCTCGTTACAGCACCAACACTCAGAGAAATGCACCCGGCCCATGACAGTGTGATTGCAGAAGGTCAAAAAGCAGGACTGGAAGTCTCCACATTGAAAATCCAGGAAGTGTCTCCATGGAAGTATTTAGGATGGAGAATCACAGAACAAACAATCAAGCCACAGAAGATACAACTCAGAACCTGTGTCAACAATCTGCAGGATCTACAGCAGCTTTTGGGAGAAATCAATTGGATCAGTCCAATTTTGGGGATCACCAATGATGAACTTATGCACCACTTTTCCACTTATTAAAAGGAGACTGCAACATTAAATCTCCCAGAACCCTTACCCCTGAGGCTCAAGAAACCCTTGAGAGAATCATTGAGGCCTTTCAGCAAAGACAGGCACATCACTGTGTGATGTCACAGCCATTTTTTCTTGCAGTATTGGGAGAAAAAATGCAGTTGTATGGTCTCATGTTTCAATGGGATGTCTCACAGAAAGATCCTTTGCTGATAATCAAACGGGTTTTCTTACTGTACAGATCTCCAAAAACAATTTTCACAACACTTTAAATGATAGCTCAGATCGTAATCAGGGACAGATCAATGTTGCTGTCAGTGGCAGGCAAGGATTTTGCAATAATTTATCTGCAATTGAAAAAAGAATATTTTGTTGGCCACTGCAAAAATCAGAACAGTTGCAAATTGCATTACTAGATTATTCAGGTGCTTGTTCAGTTCACTTTCCAAAGCATAAGCTGTTGCAGACAAAATTAAGCTTCAGGGAAAAACCCATGCTAAGTGCAGTGCCTTTAGATGCAATAACATTATTCACAGATGGTTCAGGGAAAGCACATATATCAGTGATAACATGGTAAAAACCAACAACAAAAACATGGGAGTCAGACATTAAGATAGCAGAAGGTTCTCCCCAAATTGTGGACTTGGCAGCAGTAGTCAGAGCATTTCAATTATTTCAGGAACCTCTCAATCTAATAACAGATTCAGCCTATGTAGCTAATGTGGTCAAAAGGACAGAAGGATCACTCTTAAAAAATGTTGATAATGATGATCTGTATCATTATCTTGCATGCATGCAGCAGGTTATACAAAACAGGAAGAACAAATACATTATCTCTCATATCAGAGCACATTCTTCACTTCCAGGATTCTTGGTGGAAGGAAATGCAGAAGCAGATAAATTAACAACGCCCATTGCAAACACCTTGCCAAACATTTTTGAACAGGCAAAACTGAGTCACACATTTTTTCATCAAAATGCACAAGCACTTAGGAAAACATTTCAGATTAGCAAAGATCAGGGAAAAGCAATCATAAGTGCTTGTCCTGATTGTCAGCTTGTGCAACCTCCTGTATCTACAGGAGCAGTCAATACAAGAGGATTGCAAAGTCTGCTATTATGGCAAGCTGATATCACAAAATACCCATCTTTCAGAAAACTAAAAAATATCCATGTATCAGTAGACACCTTTTCAGGTGCAGTTTTTGCCTCCTTACACACAGGAGAAACAGTGAAACAGCATGTCAGCATTTCTGCAAACATTTACATCATTAGGTGTGCCGCAAGAAATAAAAACAGACAATGGTCCAGCTTATATAGCAAAAGAGCTACATAAATTCTTAATGAATTGGGGTGTATGTCACTCCTTCAGCATTCCTCATTCTCCTACAGGGCAAGAAATCATTGAAAGAACACACCACACTTTAAAATCCCTTTTGGATGAACAAAAAAGGAGGGAGGCAGAGGCTACACCTCAAATGCACTTGAATAAAGTGCTACAGATTTCAAATTTTTTAAACAGCTCTTTTGCAGAACCAAATCCGCCAATAATTAGACATTTTTCCAACACCACAAAAGCAAAGTCAAAGGAAAACCCTTTAGTTTTGATCAGAAATCCAGACACAGGGAAAATTGAAGGCCTATTCCCACTAATAACCTGGAGCAAAGGGTACACTTGTGTCTCTACAGGTGCTGGTCCAAAGTGGATTCCTTCAAAAAACATGAAGCCCTACAAACCACAGGAATACACAGACACCCCCAGAAGCAGAGAAGCAAGCACGCAGACGTGAACTGCAGAAAGACCGCAGCTGATGATAAACATCTTTTATCCCACATGCAGAAGCTGTGAACCTTGGGTTTTGTGCCACTAAAATAGTGTGGGAATTGCTAGTATCGTAAAGCCTTGTTGACAAGTGCGTGGTGTGGATTGTGTTACAATTCAGAATTACATATGAAGTGTAAGGCCACTGAAATTTTAATTATATCAGGTCACAAGGAAGGAAATAGTCCTTGTCTCCATAGTAATTGGAGAGAACTTTAGAGAGAATTTAAAGAGGTCCAAATTTGCAGAATTGGATGCAAAAGAAATAAATTTTGTACCTTATGATTGGCTTGTCCCAGAACGAGATTGAGAAAAGAAACCAAAGAGAAGTATGAAACTAAATCAGATATCATACTTGTGCCTTATTATTTCATTGTTTGCCTTAAATAACGTGATCCTGCCCATGAGTCAACCAAAAACTGATGTTTGGGTGACCTTAGCCAATGCCTCAGGCTTGGATACCATTTGTTTGACTTATTCGAGTCCAGAAAGGCCATTCTTAACCTGCTGGGTCGGTTTACCAGTAGACAATTGGCCAGTACCAAAAAATGTCTCTTCAGATCTTTCACAATTCCTCATGAATCCCACAGAGGAATGGGGTGTCTGGACTAAATTTCTCCCTGAGATCCCTATGAACCTCAAGAATTGGAAATCCTTGGCTGAGTAAAAATGGATTTTTGCATAATATTTGATCTTCCTGAGTCAAAACAGAATAAAAACAAAATCACAGATGTTACTCCAAATCATACATTGTACGAAAATGCAACATCTTGGTGCAATTTCACCTGTCTTGCACACAGCACCCGACTGTGTTCCTTTACAATTACCAAAAGGAGATTTTTCTCATTTGTGGAAATAGAGTTTGGCCTGCCATTCCATCAAACCCTAAAAGTGGACCATGTAGCATTGGGAGACTTACTTTACTAACACCTACATAAAAATGATAGAAGAACATAAGCAGAGAGGAAAAAGATTTGTCGATCAATATACACCTGATTGTAACGATAATTTTAAAGCTTAGAATTTTGGAAGAAGGTTTGCCGCAGCTCTCTTTGTACCTTGAGTTGCTGCAGGAGCAGCCTTGAAACAATTGGATCAATTAGGCTGTTGGCTAAGTAAGAACTCTCATGCCATTTCTCTCACATTGAGCAATTTGTTAACAGATGTTCAAAGCGCAAGACGTGCAACTCTACAAAACAGAGCAGCGATAGATTTCCTTTTAGTTAGTGCACGGACATGGATGCAAAGACTTTGATGGGATGTGTTGCATGAACCTTTCTGACCATTCGGTATCAATACACAAGAGCATCCAACAATTAGTAGGTTTCACAAACTCAAAGTTGAAAGAGGATCATGGCTGGATGATCTGTTTGATTGGTTGAGCCTGGCTCCATTGTGGAGAGAGGTCTTGAAACTGGGCATGTATGTTCTGATTGTCATTATAGTCATCATGGTATTTGTACCTTGTCTACTTCAGTGTACCCGACAATGGTTTAACAAAGCAGTGAAAGCAGTGTTCATGGTTCAAAGAGCAGGGGGAGATGTTGGAACCCTGAGTTCACAGAATTTCAGTCTGTCAGTGCTGACAGACAATGATCCTCAAAAGCACACTGTATTTGACCTGAGGCCTTGGGAAAGGCTTCCCAAATTGTGTGATAACACTGAGGTTGTTGCTGTGTAACTGAAGTTATATCACTGGGTGGAATATGTAGAGATGTAGAAAATTTAGGTTTCTGGGATATGTGTAACATGATGGAGGATTCTGGGTGTGGATTAGTTCTTCTTCTTTCCTCCTTCTTCTTCACAAATCTGGGTGCTCGGGTATTGTTCTGGTATTGGTTTAAAAAACCCGCAGCGCGGAACATGAATGTTTAGTTACTGGATTATAAGTAAAAACAAATTAGTTGCCATTCCATAATTGGATAGATTGGACTTTAAAAGACCTTGGAAGTTAGAACTCGGGGCCATTTTTGCCTTGTTAACTTAGACACACATTCTGTGCAGCTATATTATAGATGAGAAATAATAACATTTGAGTCCAAAGATAAAATCCGTGTCGCCTGCATTTAAATCCGGACTCTGAGTAAAAGAACTCATGAAACAGAGGCAAAGAAGAAAAGAAAAGAAAAAAACAGAGAAAATTAATACTCCACAACATCCTTCTCTCTAAAAGGGAGAGGTATGCATTTGATGTGTGGACTGTTAGATGGACAAGAAAGTGGTTAGACAGTTGCATCCAGAGGGTAGTGGTCAACAGCTCAGAGTCCTGATGGACATCAGTGACAAATGGTGTCCCTCAGGGGTCTGTATTCAGCCCAGTGTTATTTAATATCTTCATTAATGATGTAGACCGAAGGATTTGTACCCTCAGCAAATCTGCAGATGACACCAAGCTGAGTCGTGCTGCTGATACACCTGAAGGATAGGATGCCATCCACAGGAACCTGGATAAACTCGAGAACTGGTCCCATGGGAATCCCTTGAGTTTCAATAAAACCAAATGCGAGGTGCTCCACATGAGTCAGGGTAACCACTGGTATCAACACAGGCTGGGGGTTGAGCAGATCAAGAGCAGCCCTGCTGAGAATGTCTTGGGGGTGCTGGTGACAGAAAGGCTGGACATGAAATAACAATATGTCCTTGCAGTCCAGAAAGCCAATTGTGTCCTGGGCTGCATCCAAAGCAGCGTGGGCAGCAGGGCCAGGGAGGGGATTCTGCCCCTCTGCTCTGCTGTGGTGAGACCCCACCTGCAGTGTTGCATCCAGCTCTGGGGTCCCCAGAACAGGAAGGACGTGGACCTGTTGGAGAGAGTCCAGAGGAGGCCACCAAGAGGATTAGAGGGATGGAGCACCTCTCCGATGAGGAAAGAACTAAGATTGTTCAGCCTGAAGAAGAGAAGGCTTTGGGGTGACCTAATTGCAGCCTTCCAGGACCTGAAGGGAGCCTACAAGTAAGCTGAAGAGAGACTTTTTACAAGAGCATGTAGTGACAGGACAAAGGACAATGGCTTCCACCTGAAAGAGAGCAGGTTTAGATTAGATAGTAGGAAGAAATTCTTTACTATGAGGGTGGTGAGGCACTTGAACAAGTTGCCCAGAGAAGCTGTGAATGCCCCATGCCTAAAAGTGTTCAAGGCCAGGTTGGATGGGGCTCTGAGCAACCTGATCGAGTGAAATGTGTTCCTGCCTATGGCAGAGCTGTTGGAACTAGATGATCTTTAAGGTCTCTTCCAATGCAACCCACTCTATTATTCTATGGTATTTTATCTAGAGATGTTAAAAATACATTAAGAACTGCTATTCAAGACATGCTCCTTGGAGCTAAATCTTCCTTATGAATTGAGGTAAATTGTTTTTTCCACCTGTAAACCATAGGCGGGTAAGTTTTCCAGTGCTCTTCAAAAAAGATGAGACTTTGCACACATTGTTAGCGTCTCCATTCAAAAGGCAAAGAGTATTTTTAGTTGATTATAGCTAGGTAAAAATAGAGCATAGTTAGGTAAATAGATGGATAGATAGATAGATAGATAGATTAGATAGATAGATAGATAGATAGATAGAGAGATATAGAGTTAGGTCCCAAGTCAAAGTTCTTACTTAGTCCTTCAGAATTCTAAAATACTGGATGTATGTACCTTAAGTCTGAAGAAATAATCTAGCACACAAATAGTTCATATTTAGCAACTTCTTTATATATGTAATTCTATTAACAGCACTCTTTGTGTCAGTTCTTACCTTGACTCATTCTCTTCTTGTTGCAATTGTCCTCCCCACATCTGACAGAACTACTGTCCTTCATGACTGTTGAGCACAAAACCAACCGGAACCTGGGCTGAGGCTTTGAAAACTAAGTATCAGATGGACATATATCTAAGAATATCTGCTTATCCAGAGAGAATAGTTTATAAAGGGTTTGAATGCAACTTCCAGCAGGGAATTAACTTTTGAAATTGAACACTTCACACCATCAAAAATCACTCAATAAAGAGGTCCAGACAACTATTTGCCCTGGGAAGGCACAAATCCTACATTTTCCAATTCTAAAAAGCATCACTCATGCTCTGGTTCTCAAGTATTTGGATCTGCTTATTAATTTCCTGTTATTATTTTCCCACTAGCATTTGAACCCTGTGACTACTTTCTCTGTCTCTTGACAAATAGTCCTAACAGTACTTGAAGTTAATGTCTGAACTGGACACAGCACATTAGATATCACCTTCTATTTTATATCAAAATATTTCCTTTTAGTTTGCGTATATGCAGAGAGTCTCTTAACAATATTGAGGTCTTGGAATCATAAAAATACAGAATAAAGCGGATTTTATAATGAGGAATATTGGATTGATGTAGCCTACCTTAAAAAAAAAATACTGTTTTACTATTCATTGAGGAAGTATATGTACAGCTTTTTACCGGCTAAGCTCATAGTTCCATACCTTAGAAAGCCTCGGGCACCCTAGAGAGGTAGCACAGGCAATCCAGCATTTCAGTAGCTCTAAAAGCAGCAAAATGGTAGCTGCAAATCTAATACCACCAGCAGAAGCAAAGAGGGAGAAATATAGCTTCCAGCTTGCCTAATTTCCCGCAATTAGAAGCTTTCAAAAAGAAACAGATGACAAGATGTTCGCAGAAAGAGAGAAAGCCAAAGAGGGCGGGGTGGGCCCCCCCTTGGTCCTTTCTTTTATTCGGAGAAGGGGAAAGGGGGCAGGCCTGAGGTGACCGGCCAATCAGACACTGCTAAAGAGTTTGAGTTACATTGGTTTTGCCCGCGCTTGGAATAAAGGGGTTCAGAGCACATGGCAGAGGCAAGTGTCTTGGGGAGGGGGAGGGGAAGCTCAGAACAGGCAGCAACAATTCATTATAAATCTTTTTATATTTTTGCATTGCCTTTGCATGTACATTGAAAATCACTAAATATTACCTCAGAGAAGTGATCACGCGATACTGAGGGGGCAATTTTTCCCTTTTACACTAACTCCCCATAAAGTTATCAATCTGACCTCTTTTTTTGTTGTTTGTAGTGATGGCTTTAAAACAAGACATCACTAAATCAGATACAAATAAAGAGAAAATAGTTCTCTGTCACACCTACCATTTGTTATCCCTTATCTTTCTGGGTACAAAATGCTGCTAGCTCAGAATAGAAATTGTTCACACCTATTCTGTATATTTTTTTCTCAATGAAAATTACTGTATTCACACACCTACTTTGTAGCTACTGCCATAAAATAATGCCATGAAACAGTGCTCTTTAAAACAATGCTGGTTAGTCTGGTTCTTCTAGATCAAGAACCAGCCACTGTTTGTATTCCTGGATGCCAGTAAATCACAGGCTACTTATTCAAAATTGTAGGTCTAAAACAGCAAAAAAGGAGGGCGTGTTCCATGGCAGAGTTAGTTATGTTTCAAGAATACAATATAGTATTAAATTATTTGTCCTTCACCAAGTTTATCATTGAGAAACTTTACTGCAGTGTTGCCTACTTGATGAACCTTTAAAATTTTTTTAAATAGCACCTGGTGATGCAATATCATGGCATTCTAGCCATGATGCACAGGTCCTACTTGTAACTTCAGCAGTTCTTGGGGAAGGTAATGGAGAAATATTGACTTCACACAAAAACTCTTAACATCATATCAAAAATAGCAGAGAGATAGAAACTCATACCAACACAACATACATCTGCTAAACTATCAGCCACTGTCTTGCTTCAGACAGTTTTCTGAACTGTCTTCCTTCCAACATGTGTCAGAGAAGCATTTAGGATTTTTTATTATAGCTGTGTATGGTAGTTCAGGAAAACACAATTTGCAGGAGCAAGTGAAGTAGTCTGTATTGGCAAAACTACAGCCAGCATGTCAATGGAAGTGACTATTCCCCTCTCCGCAGTATTTTCCTGACTATGCTTGAGCATTGTGTTCAATCTCAGGCTTCTCAGCACAAGACAGGTGTGGACATCCAGAAGCGTGTCCTGTTACCATGGGGGTTAGGTGGTTGCAACAAGAGAAAAGCCTCAGAGAGCAAGGATTTTTTCAGCCTTAGGAACAGAAGTCATCTAATTGCCATCTGCAACTATCAAATTAGACCACAGCTATATGTTAACAGAAGGTGCGTAGTCACAAAGTAAAAGCCAGCAGACAAAAGTAGGAAAATAGTAGCTTTTCACGCAAGCAAAATTTTTACAGCATGAGAAGAGTCAAACACTGTGGCCTGTGTTGAAAGACATTGTAGAACTTCCATCCTTGGAGATGGCCAAAGCTCATCTGAACAAAACCATGAGCAATCTGCTTTAACTGTATCAGCTTCAACAAGGTTGGATTGCAGGACACATAGAGGCCCCATCCAAACTAAATGACTCTGTGATAGTGCCAACTGACTGCAAAAGAGAAAACGTTGAGCCAAGTCACTTGTTAGCTTGTAACTTAAATTCAACAATGATGAAAAGCTGAAATCGCTATCAACTCTAACGTTATACCACCCACACAGTGCAGTTGATTGACAAGTGCTAATTTAAGGGACATAAATGAAGTTTTATTGCTTTTCATTCTTCATAGGTCAACCAACAGGGAGCCAATATAGCCAGAAGTGAGAAAGCTGGTTTGTATTCAGGCATAAGGAATGCTGGTGTTTTGTGTGACACCAGGACATTATCAACCTTACTACTATGGAACCGACCAAAAGCTGTGGAGCTGGATGGGTGTTAATCACAGAGTACTCAAGGACTGGATCTAAAGCAGAATTTTTATTATTTCTTGCAGTGAAAAGGATGGGAGAACCCTTCATGTTCTCTATGGCTGTGTTGATTGTACAAACTAGAAACAGGCAGGGAAATAGTCTATTATGTATTTGCTTACTGCACATACATAGTTCAGAGAGCATTTCAAAGCAAATGCTGTACATCATAGAAAGATTTTTATAACGCTAGTTTTTAAGACTGAAATTGCAGTTTAAATTTTTCTGGACAAACAAACAATAGAGAAAACTCTTCATCACATTGTCCTTCATCACTTTAGCAAAAGTGTGTGAAAGGAAACCTTTTGCTCCCAAACCATTAATCTCTTGTGTACAGCCAGTATCAAACCCAGACTTAGAATTCCTCCAAGTAATCTAGATGACTTTTCAGTTTCTTTCTTGTTTAAACTACCATGTGGGAAGGATACAGTGCAAAGGACATAGTAGTGTAGAGCTGAACTACATCTGCAGTGTTATTGAGACAAGAGACTCTTTCCCTTTACATTGTAAGTTCTTCTGATGTGAAAGAAGTTCTGTGTTACCCTTCCCAAAGTGCCATCTACTAACAGTAAATATTGAGGTTGAATCACTTACTAAAGGAAGGTTTTTCTGAGGGTCTGTAATGCCTAGTATCACCTAGGTAAAGCACCCTCACAACAGGAACCCTTAATGAGACCTGAATATGTCTATATGTATGTGTAAGAACACATTTCAGTCCTCAACAAACTGTTTACTGTTCAAACATTAAATAAATGTGGAACTGTTTTAATCAGCTGAACAAATATTTAATGTACACTCCTGTGTAAGAGCTATGTTTAAAAATATCGCTTATGCAGTTAAAACATAAGGAATTTATGGAAACTAATGCTCTGAAAGGTAAAACAAATACTGTCTAAACAAAACTTGCACGTAAAAACAAAAGTCATATCTTGTCAACCTCTGTCTAATATAATCTTCATTATTGACACTATCAGTCTTTTATGTTGAAGTGTTAGCAGAATTGACTTACCACAAAAATGCTTTGGTTTTCAAGAAGTCATAATTGCAGTGCAGAAATAGGATTAGTTTCTAATAAACCAACTGAGGAGTGTAATGTTAATGTTACATTCACAGCAGGGTTTCCTCTGTAGAGTAAATGTTTGTTTACTCTCTGGGGTCCAAACACTGAAGGTCATTCATTGCAGGAGTAGCTGGATTTCCATCTACAGCTGTTAGAAAGGATTTGTAAAAAATCTGACAGGAAATTACAACTTCTTTGAAAACACATGTGCCTGAATAGTTTCTGTGTAAATATAGTACAATGCTGGCAGAAGGAAAAATTTTTTTAGATATAATCTCCTAAAAATACATATATGTGCTTCACCTCGGCTCTATCTATTTTCATACCACTTATAGCTATCTTTTTGTCTTTCCTTGGAATGAGTGTGTGTCAGCAGGAAGTTTTTCAGATTATTATGTAGTGACAAAGAAGTGGTATTCCCACTGACCTCGCAAATTGGAACACAAATTTAGCATCTCTACTCACATGCATTTCACTAACAAAAAACATTAGAACCTGTTGCAAACTCTTCTCTCATCCACTGCTTGCTTCATTGTACATAAATGTAAATGCAAAACCAGGTAGAATATCTTTATGTTATTTTTAAAGAGTACAGGTTAACATTCAAATATGACATAAGTTCTATAAACATGAACTTAAATGCCTAGTAGAGTAAGAAACAAAGACAGAAAGCCATCTATTTCAATTAGACATTAATCGAACTCACTCTGCCCCTTACTGAAGCACTGAGCACAAATTATTTTGCTGTAAGAGCACAACAGAACATGTTCGGGTCACTCAGACATCTGTTTTCCAAAATACCACTTCCTTCACGTGCTGGTTACTTCAGGTGAGAACCAGAAGGTAGTAATCATTAAAAGCAAGAGAAACCTGCTACTCAGCAAGAGTTCATTAAAAGTTATGATGTCTAGATACAAGTGAATAGACAGTTGTGTAGGCTGGGGCTCCTTGTGTGCTCGAATGATGTGGTGAAATCCACCTGAAGGAAGCTAGCCCTTTCAAGGAACAATTTGCTTTGAGCTCTAAACTCCTGATGACTGAATTCCTCACTCCAAACCAGTGTTTTATTTATCTGGAATGGTGGTTGTATGAGTCAGAACTACTTGCACTTATGTCAGGAGAGAGGCACCATGCTTGACAAAAATTCCAAATATGTATTTTAAATATACTTTAATTGCTTCTGACTCCCTCAAAGTTTGTGTGACATAAATTTTGAATTCAATATTACATGAGATTACTTGCACCATTTAACATACCATATGGCAGGTCTACATCTATTTTAAATAATTTTCTTAGGTGAAATAGCGTTAATGCAAGTATTAAAGATAAAATATGAGTCTAGGCATGTTTAGTCTTGGAGAAACAAAGAACTGATTCATTCCATATGCACTTGATTGGAATATATGTGGAAACCAGGGAGATTCAAGACCTTCATCAATAAGTTTTTGATGAGTTTAACCTTCAGAGGCTGTCTAGAGCTCCTCTGTGCTGAAGTGTATAAACTTGCAGAAAGAAATATTTCTCCACCAGCATAGCCCTTCTCTTCTCTCTAGCTGATGCATTTCTAGCAACAGCACCATGCAATATGGTACGAAGTCATGGTGAGAAGGGCTAAACTCAGTTCTCTGGAATGGCAGCAGGGAAGGTGCCTGCCATATACATCTTGGGTATCAAAAGCAGCTTTCTAGGTACCACTTGGATCACATTCTAGAAGAACTCCAAAGATTAGGAGGTAATACCTCATTAGCTGCCAGTAAATTATGCATAATTGCATTTTTACCCTAGTTCCCTTTGTTGAGCTTGTATCTCTCTGGATTCATACTGGAACAGGAGGTACTCCATGAGGACTAGTCACCATCAATGAAAAGTAACAGAATACTTGCTTTCAAATTCCATACTTCTCTCTTTTCTAGTGTAGTGGTTTGGCCCAAAATACTCATTACTGTTTACCTTCTGTGAGATAAGAATTAGGAGAAATGCAAAGCAGGCACCAAACTTGAAAGAATATAAAGAAGTTTATTAACAGACCTAAAAGAAGGAAAAAAAAATCATACCACACTTTCAGAACTCTTCTCCTCCCCCCCCACCTTTCTCCCTTCTCCCACTGACAATGTAAAAAGACAACCCTTAAGATGTTCAGTCTGTTTACCACTTCCATAATAACCTTGTTCAGACCATTTAGGAAGAGGAGTCTCTCTACTCGCATGTGAGTCCCTTCCCCCCCAACTTGCAGCTTTTCCCACAACTGCTTTCGAGGGTCCACTCTTGAAGGTTTTTGGGGTACAATTTTAAGGTTGAGCCGTTCAGAAACAAAAGTTCTCTTCACCCATCTCTGGGAGCATTTCATCTCTAAGAACAGAGGCCCTTCTCCTTCCCTGGGAGCAAAAGGTCTTCCTCATCTTCATCTCTAGGACTATCTCTGGGAGCATCTCTAGGAACTGAGGTTTTCTCCTTTCCCATTTGGAGCAAAAATCCTCATCACGTCCATCTCTCCCTGTTCAAACTTCTCATGAAATTACAGCTGCATCAGCATCTGCCTATCTCTGGGAGCATCTCTAGGAACTGAGGTTTTCTCCTTTCCCATTTGGAGCAAAAGTCCTCATCTGGTTCATCTCTAGGGACTGAGGTTTTCTCCTTTCCCGTTTGGAGCAAAAGTCCTCATCTGGTTCATCTCTCCCTGTCCAAACTTCTCATGAAATTACAGCTGCGTCAGCATCTCCCTATCTCAGTGCAGGTGTTTCTGCTCACGAGTTGAACACTCCACCCCCCATATCTTCATGAAATTACAACAGGATACTCTGATATATCATAGCTTCACAACAGAATTTCAGCTTTAAGCATCTCCTCTCTCTCTTCCCTCAGGTTTTCAGCTCTTCACAGCAATAAAAAGAGTTAATCTCACCTCGGCCTTGCAGCTTTGCAGCTGGAATGTTGAATTTTTCTTATCGCAGTGGAGAGGGGGGAGAGCCGAGCTGCTCCGGCTGCCCACGGCAAGGCAGTGGGGGGGTGTTCCATGGCTGGAACAGGTCCATGGCTTCAGGATGGCCATGGCCCGGCCCAGCCTGGCCCAAGCAGTGCCTGGCCGGGCCCACTGGGCCCTGCTCGGGCCCTGCAGCCACCTGTGCCAGCGCCGGAAACGAGAGAGAGCTGGGGGGGAGTTTGCCTATTCTTAAATGTGGATCACAGAGGTGATCACAACTTTAAGTGGCTTAGAGAATTGTCCATATCCAAACTGGCCAGCTGATAGGTTCTATCAGTTCCCAGAGGAAACTGTAAGCACCCCTTAGCAAGGACGTCCCTTCCGGGACTATGCTTGCTAACCTATGACAGTCTGTCATCTTCTCTGCCTGCAGACAAACAGTCATGACTGCATTTCTGAACAATAGCATGAGAAAATGATGGTCTGACTTTCTAAAGGTAATTTCGCTCAGCTTAATGCCTCTCTCTACAACGGGATTAACTTCAGCAGGGAAAAGAGGTAGGCGGACAGGAAAAAAAGTAAGGTACTGTACACAAATGTTGATTGCAGCTCCACTCCTTTAGGCCAAGAACACCACCTAGGAAGAACAGAAGTGAACAGATTTGATTCACTTAATAGACTTAAGTGCCTCAGGACACAGTATCAACTTGTATCACATTATCAGACAGGCCCCCTCATGGTGTCAGTGTCTGTAAAGGCTCATGAATATGTAAATAATATATGTATCTTGGAAACATGCTTGACAAGAGAATAGCTAAAATGAACTGATTCTAGTTATAAGCCATCAGTATGCCATTCTTTATGTTTGAACAGGCAGCCTATTGCTAGGTGACAGATCATTAAGGCTATCTACTCAGTCAGCGGAAATGAAGAAATAATTTGTTCGTAATAACCTTCAGATGACCTCCCAGGCAAAATAGAGTCTTTAAACAGCTATCCTTACTGATACATGTCATGCCTCTATGTGGGGTTCTTCTGGCATCACAGTAATAGCAGGGCTGCTGGTGAAACAGAGCAATAAACACCTAGTGACAGGGCTGTAGCGTGAAAAGATCTCATCATCTGCCATTAACTGGCTGATGAATAATTCAGACCTTTCCATCAGAACTAGGGATTTTAGGCAGTGCCATGTTACATGGAGAAAGCAAGCAGAAAGGAAACATCGCTACCTTCAATTGAGGCCTTGCTAAGCCCACTTATAAGGCAATATTTCTAGGCACATTAAATATACATGCATCAGATCATGCTCATTAACAAGCTTAAGTCTCAGAGATATTAGGGGCAAGATCTGCTCAACAGAAACAGGCCTCCCATGTAGATGCTGCTGTTTGCCCTGTTTCTGTAGATAGGTATATTCATACCCAGTCCTTCACTGTAGGCTGCTTTACAAATTACTTTTTCCACAGCTGTATGGCTCCTATTACCCTTGGAAAACATATGCCTTAATGCTTCAGTCTTGGTCCCTACTGTAAATTCTCAGCTGATACCCCCTGAACTCCTCCACTATTTATATTACTGCATAGGGCAGCATTTTAGACCCACTCATTTCTGCCACATGACACAAAAGGTCTCTTCTGCAGAAAGGACAAACTGGAAGAAAGAGAGGAGGCTGGCCCTCCATAATATTATCTTCCCAAATTTAAAAAAACTATTATTTTTAGATCATTGGCTTTACTTTTCATGCATGTTTTCTCTTTTACAGAGAAGAAATTGGAAGCAAAGCTCTTACACCCTGGGTTTTGTTTTGTTGTTGGTATTGGGGGGGTTTTTCTTCATTATGATAATCCTGCCTTTGTTGTAGAATGCTAGGTGTTCAATGGGGAGATTTTCAAAGAATCCTAGTAGAGATTAAATCTTTATCTGTGAAACATACCAAAACTTCATTTCAGGCTATTAACCTAAACTCTTTTTCAAGATAGGGTCTCCGTAAAATCAAGGCACTGAACCAGAAATTGTCTGCCCAAGTTTTTCCCTTCAATTATTTCCATAAGTTTGGGAACAACACATTTCATATTGCAAGATAACAAGTAACAGGAACAGGGTTATTCCAATTACAGGGTTCGTCAACAGAATTATATTTTCCTTTTAAAACACTTCTTCAAGGAGAAAGCCAAACTTTTTCTATAAATCACTGTGTTTGAAACATTTTTTTAATATTGCACACAATTTTCTGAGCATCTTTCCACCTTGCTTAGAGCACATTGCAAGCTCACATTTCTGAAGAGAACCACCCCACATATTTGTTTTCAGCATTTTAACAACTTTGGTTTCTACCACAAGTTGACAGAACTTATGCAGCTTCTTTAATTCCTTAGAGGCAGATCTGTCAAAAAGGAACTCACACGGGCATTGAGTGTCTTCTGCACCCCCATCTCCCCTTTGTTTTCCACTAAGGAAAAAATATAGTGGAAAATTCCCCAAGCGAAACATCTCACAAGGAACTAAATGCAATCAGGAAAGAGTTAGTAATAGGTGTTCTAATTCATTTTGACAGTAACAGTGGAATAGGCACTGCACCATAAGTTTCTTGAAAGCACCTAATGGGGTTTGTTTGCAAAGAAGTCATCCTAACTTCTCTAGCCGAGAAAAAGCAACCCTTGCTACTTGCTACAGCATTCATTATCAAGTAAATAATTATGACTCTTCCAGGGATGAGAGTAAAAGTAAAGTTTTAATCAAACTGTTTCAATGCCCGAACACTCAGATGGCAGTTTTTATCTCGCCTCACACCCTTTCTTTCACTTTGATGTCCCTGATTAGTTTGTGTTATGGATTTCTGTAACTACAATGTAAACAAAGTGAGAACATGAAATATTGGCAAGAGGATGTCAGGTGAAGAATAAATGAGACAGAAGGTACTGCAGAGAATACATTCAATCCAACAGAGAAAAGGACTTTTTCTTCCTGTAAGTTCTTTCTACCTATTTCCTACACCAGCAAGAACAAATTACTCACAAATTATATATATTTAAAATATGCACTTCCTGAAAATGAAACTAAAGAAAAAATTGAGTACTTGCTCTCTTTCGACTAAAAAGTTAAATAGAAAAAAGCAGACAACAAAACAAAAACAAAAAATAAAAGAAAAAACAAACAAACACAAACAAAAAAACCCTCCACCTGCCTAAAGGTAGTCTAGGCAAGATAGACAAGATAGATTTGGAAAAGTCAGATGTTCCTAGCTTCTGACAAAAAGCTGTACATAAACCATCATTTATGATACATGCACAGACTTTTGTCTAGTCTAAGTGGAATTATATGTATGAGCTTTACTCATGCCTATAGATTTATCTGTTTATGTAATTTCCTTCTTCTGTGAGTAAACGAACTATTAAAATCATGGCAGAAATGCTCAAAATTTCAGGTATCCCCCAACAGATCTCATAAGACTTTACTCTGCACCCATTATCCAAACTAAAAGATGACAGTTCTGTGAAGAAAAAGGTATGTTTACTTCAGGAAAGAATGCCTTTATGACACCGATCTGCTCTGATGAATCCACTAACGTGAAATTTCTGACCCAACAGACAGTGATTGCACAGCACTGAGACTTCTCTCATTATTCAGGAAGTATGTGTTGTACAGTGTCGGCTCTCTCCCTGCAGACTTGCTGCCAAGCAATTACTCATTTTCATCACTTAGATTTTCTCGCCCCCCACCTTTTCCTTTTTATCTTATTATGTTTTGTGGGTGTCTATATATCCAGCATACTTCAAGAAGCAAATACACACAGTACTGGAATGAAAATTATGCTTGTCTTATTTGATTTTAAATAAAAAAGCACTTTCAAGTCCTTAAAAATTGATGTTGTTTTAAGCTTTACAGAAAGCAATAGGAGAAACTAGTATCGGCAGGAAAAAAATAATGGAAAGCAATCAAGAGTATTTCCACTGTTATACATATTGCTCCCCAAGAGAACCTGTGAAAATGATCTTCTATGACCTGATTCATTCATCGCACTCTCCTTGAAGCATCAGTAGTAGACAGAGGGAATAAACAAAAGCAAAAGAAAAAGAGAGGATATTTTTAATTAATGTGTCTAATTTCCTCTTAATGAGGAACACTACTGGATGGCAATCTGATTATCTTGATTTTTTCTAATTTAAATCCTTTTCTACATTTTGAGTTCAAAAGTTCAGTTTATAGTAGGTGTGAAAGGAGTTTTGATAAGACAAGAAAGGGTCTTAGAGAAAATAACCACATATATGATGTTAGGTGACACATTTGCGCCAAATTGTTTCTATGTGGTCTGATTTATACCAGCACAAAAACATTCAAACATTAGTGACCTGTAGAAAAAGAGTTATCCAACAATATAAAAGATCCAATACCTCATTAATCCTCAACTTAAACAAAATATCTATTCTGTCAGGAAATGTGTATTAAACTTAGTCATCTAGTATAAAAAGGACAAGATTTTTATAGCAACTGTTGATGTTACATGCTTTAATTTCTGATGTTCAACCTGACAGGAACATTCTGTATTTTCAGAAGGTATCCTGCAACCCACATGGAAAGTCAGGACATGGTAGTCCATTTTAACATTCAGCCACAATGGATGGAAGAAGGGTTAGAAGGCCTCCAGGAAGTCCTACTGATGTTATTCCCAGAAATACATTGTTCCTGTGAGTCAAGGAGGCAGGGGACTCAAATCTATTACCCTGAAAACCTTGTGAAATACCTCAGCTGTGAGGGCTCTAGATTTTCATATAACTCAGACCAAGGCTTTTCAATATACTTCTAAAAGCTGAACCTTGGTAAATTCCCTTCCTATTCATATATTCTTTCTCTTTTCTCCTACTAGCCCAAGCACTATCATCTAAGACCTTTCTCTTACTCCAATAAATTAAAGAAAGAGGAACATCCACACAACTTTCCTCCTGTTGATCAAGCTGGGAATCAATCCTTAACTTCTTACTGGAGGGTTGAACATTCTAACAGGGCATCATGACAGCCTGTTTAGTTAAGGACTCCACTGAATGGGAACGTCATTCTCTATTACTTCTATATATTCAACAAACTAGTGTCTGTAAGAAGGGTATTTAGATGACTTGCCACCTGTACATCCTTCTTACAGTGTAGAATATGTATGCATGACAGGACATAATCTCAAACAATATATTCGGACACACTGAAGTATAATTCTCACAAACCCTACACTCAGAAGGGTGCATACCTTGAAGAAATCAAAATGATAGCTGTTGATGTAGTAATTCAGAGTCATTAACACAGCTTTGTGTCATAGCCTATAAATGACACAGGAGATACACACAAATCATCCCACAGACAAAGCACAGGAACTGTCCTGGCGAAGACAGCATTTCTACCATGTAGCATGTGGAGATGGTATGGAAAAACAGAACTACAGTTCCAGTTAATAAAACACATTAGTATACTTAGTGAAATCATTGCTGTATTATCTAGACAAGTTCACAGAATCAGAATCGTTTAGGTTGGAAAAGGCCTTTGAGATCATTGAGTCCAGCCATAAACCTAATGCTGCCAGCTCTACCACCTAGCCATGTCCCTAAACACCACATCTACATGCTTCAAACTCTCCAAACTTGAGCCTCCCTCCTAAACCACTGTCAAGGGGTATAAGTTCCCAGGTATTAACACAGAAATGAAGCTGGAAGCAAGGAGGGGCTTCTTTTCAGAATGTGGCAGTGGATGAAGTCTGCATGCCTGCTATAAAAACTCTATTATGATTTCTATATAATCATTACCCAGTATAATCCCTTGTGATTTTTGTCATCATCTGGTCATCATTAACAGGATTTATATTATCAGACAAGACATTTTCCTTAATTAAGTGGCTAACTGGAGATGGTATCCTACAGAAAACATCTGATATCGTCATAAATATCCTCAAAAAATTATTGTGTGTACAGACAAATCTCTTTTGTCAATCTTCCTTAGCATTATTAAGCAGTAAGTTTTACCTTCAATAGCTAAATAATTTTGCTTCTATTGTTATCAGATACAGCATAAAATAGTCTACAAAATTTTTGAGCAAAGTCAATTGTACATTTCTTTATCTTGATCTGACTTTAGAAGTCTAATGCTTAATATTATGTGCAGGTTATTTCTATTTGCATTCCTCATTCTTCTATTTGCATTCTTCATTCTTTGTTTTCAAAGGACAGAACAGTGACTAAGAGCAAGTACTAAAATTTCATAAATATTTGCATAATTTAAATGAGGAATGGGCCTTTTCCTAGATTTTGAGACAAACATCCAAGTATTTTTCTTACATTTCCTCTAGAGACTTTAATGCTTGGTGGCATGTCTGTTTCTCCTAATGTAAGTGGACAAAGGATAGAATGGAATATTCTTATCTCATTTAGATCAATGTAACAGGAAGAATGACTAAATGACAAAAAAAAATTCATGATTTTTTAAAAAATCGATATTTTTCTGGGTAAACCCAAGGTGACCCTAACTTATGAGAAATGTAATCTATAAAACTCAGCATAAGCATTGAGTGACTCCTCTCTTCAATCTGTTTTCTGGAAGGAGCACACAATGCAATGTGGATTACTCCCACAGAGTGATTATGATGCTATTTTCCTTCCTGGGAAAAAAAAAAGAAAAAAAGTGATCTCAAGCCAACTAAACTGAGTCTACATTCCCCAGAGTTCTATTTTCAAGGTATCCAACATTTTGAAACTCAATTATTTTTACAGAGATATTATGCTGTCAATGTCAGGACAACAAAACTTGCACTTTTTCTTTTTTTTTTTAAATCAGGTTACTGGGAGCAGTTCAAATCCATTCACTGAGATTTATTACAGAGGAACAAAGTTCTGAGTTTCCTGCCATACATCAGAGGCAGTGTGGTCTTCATGTAGACATGTATCTAGCCTGCAAGGGAAGTCTTCAGTAGGAAGATATTTCTCTGCTCCACAATCCTTATAAAGTAAGTATACTTTATACTTACTAAAACTATACTTACCATTGTCATGGTTTAGCATAGTTTGGGTTTTTAGTTAGAGGTCTCCATCAGCCACGGAAGTGATTTTTTGCAAAGAGGTGCTTACAGCTTCCTCTATGACCCAACAGAACCAATCAACTGGCTAGTTTGAATACTTTTTTAAGCCACTTAAGAAGCTTTACATGCCTCTGTGATCCACATGTAAGAACGAACAAACCCCGGGAAAGCTCTCTTGCTTCCAGCTTTTGGACAGGTAACAGGGCCGGGGCCTGCAGGCAGCCCAGCGGGGCCGGGCCTTGCCCTGCTCCATGCAGGCTGGCCTCCTCCCCACAGCTCTGCTCCATGCAGGCTGGCACTCACCCAGTGCGGCCGAAATTCATCTGAGGCCACTGCCCAGCAAAGATCATGTGAGCAACAGTGATAAGCAAATTCCAGCTGTGGGGCCTGGATGAAATTAATCCTTTTAGAGCTGTAAGATTTTCCAGAACAGATGAAGCCTGCAGATATCAATCCTCTCCCGAGTCAGAGGAGGAGCAAAGGTGAGGGCACGTGAAGAAAACACCATAAAGACATTAAAGTCAGTGAAGAAGGAAGAGCTGAAATCCTGAGGGAGGAGAAAGAGGAGATGCTTCAAACCTAGGAGCTGAAATTCTGTTGTAAAGCTATGGTGATGGACCATGATACATCAGAGTACCCATTGTAATTTCATAAAAGCAATGGGGGGTGGAGCGTTCAAACTGCAGTTGTGAGCAAAAGTATCTGTGCTGAAACCAGCAAATGTTGAAGTAGCTGTGATTTGATGAGAAGCTTGAACAGAAAGAGATGAAAGTGATGAAGACCCTTGCTCCCAGGGAAGAAGAAGACCTCCGTTCCTAGAGACGAAGATGCTCCCAGAGATAGGTGAAGAGAATCTTTGCTTCTGAACAGCTCATCCTTAAAATGGTACCCCAGTAGCTCAAGATTGGACCCTCGAAAGCAGTTGTGGGGAAAGCTGTAAGTTGGGGGAAGTGACTTTCACATGTGAGCAGAGAACCAACCCAGGCGGCTGTCTTGTTGTGATACTGAGCCGTGAGAGAACTGTTTCCTGTGGAGATGTCTCCACAGCATGAGCAAGAGAGACTCCTCTCTCTAAGTGAACTGAAAAAGATTATTATAGAGGTGGTAAACTGACTGAAAATCTCAAGGGTTGTCTTTTTACGTTGTCAGTGGGAGAAGGGAGAAAGGTGGGGGGAAGAGAAGTGTTCTGAAGGTTTAGTCTGACTTTTTCCTTTCTTTTAGGTCTTTTAATAAATTTCTTTATATTCTTTTAAGTTTTGTGCCTGCTTTGCTTTTCTCCTAATTCTTATCTCACAGAAGGAAAATAAGTAAGTAATGGATATTTTGAACCAAACCACTACAACCATACAGAACTTGTATGATAATCATGCAACTGCTATAAGACATTATTCAGTGAATTTTTTGCTACTTATGGGCTATTTCGGAGAGATTTTTCTCAGCAAAGAACTACCTGGAGAGTTTTTTTCTCTCATTGTTGCATACAATGTTATTGCATATTTGCTAAGGGCCCAACATATGAGAATTGAACTAACTTAGTGTAAAAAAGTGAAGATTGTTAAATTCGATTTGGGAGAAAAAAATCTTAAGTGACCAATTACAACTCTACGTGTCTGGTAGATGTAAATCTTGGAATTTTGATGTCTTACCAGAGTCTGATTCACCCTGAGCTTTCTTTGCAATAGATCCCCCCAAAGTTCTTGAGATCCTAATTCCCAAAGTCAAGCACTTGAAAGCTGATTTGCTGACAGATAGAGAACTAAATCCCTTTTAAGATCTAAGCCTTCATCTCTGGTCTCTATTCCAACCTAATATAACACAAGTCTTACTGAGATCAGTAGAAATAGTGTGCACACACTACTACTTCTACAGGGCCTTTCTTTTTCACTTCTCTCTTGCACCTTCACTAGCAGTTGAGCTAACTGTATGACAGACCACACCAGAGACATGATATGGCTGACAACAAAGGCTTTTTTCCCTAGAATTAATTTTCATCTGGAGATGTTCCCTGACCTAATTCACTGTGTGACTGCACTCAAGCCACGAATATGCATGTGGAGATACTGAGCAGAATGGAATCCTGTCTTTTGTTCACAGCAATGAGTTATGCAAGACTAAATTGCTAGCTAAAGACTGAACTGCAGAGCTATGGTGGATGAGATATTTTAATTTATCAGAACCCATGTATTCAAGAAACTGACATATATTCTCTAGTTCCTGACATTAAATTAATAAATACAAGAAAAAAAGTAAAAACCTATGGTTTATATTTCTTTTGTGATTTATTTTCATGTTATGTAAATGCATAGCATGAAATACACTGCCTGAAAATATGTGTCATTAATGCACTTTTCATCCCATTTCTTCTATAAGTCAGTGATTTCATAGTTTATATTTCAGGTTTCCTTTTGCAATAATAAATTTTATCAGGCTTTTATTTTAAGAGGGAGAGACATATCTGGAAAAAAGACTTCAAGGCCAAATATCTTTCCCTGTTCTATAGGGAACCTTGAAGTCAATGCAAGCATATACAACTTCTTGCAGAACAGGTGCTTCTTTTTTTCGTTAGATCAGCAATTTTCATCCATATGTTTCATACTTATTAAACTAAGTTTGTATTCTATTAAGAGCAGTCAGGCATAGCTGAATGCAGTGAGGTGAAAACAATCAGATACAAAAAGGTAAATCCACATAATACAATTTACAAGACACTGACTAACGAAACCCAAACTTTTCATCTTACCATTTTTCAATGGACCACCGCGATTTTCACACTTTCAAACACAGTTATAAAATATTTGTCATAAAACAGGAGCAACATGAATCTACAGCAGTGCCTTAGTTTCATCTTAATTCTAGTGTATGAACCAAAGTTAAATTTGTAAATAGTGTGAAGACAACTATAGAAATAATATTGGACTATCATGGCTCTTTTAATTACTGGCAGCGTTGGCTGGGAACCCTTCCATTTTTGTAGATGTATCAGCTAACAGAGTTCTTCAAAGAGGAGAGTTTTCAGACATCCAGGTCTACTACAGTCCTATAGTGCATGATTATCTCTACAAAAAGATCAAAAGCATGTCAACACTTCTTAAAGTCTGTAAAATATTTGCATTTCTGGAGATTAGACAATCAATAATGTAAAATACATCATAAATATGTTACATGAATAACTCCTTAACAATAAATCATTGTAATTATAAATAATTCAAGCTTATAGAATTAATTTCTAAAATTTCCTGAGCACTTTTCATTGATCTATACTCAAAGTACATAGCAGGCATTCAACACAGTAAGCATGGTCTTGAGCCTGTGCCACACAAGCCAATCTCTTTGCTGAAAGAGTGGAAAACTGGCAGTTAGTTTGTCACCAGATCAGTTTAAGAAGGAGGCTCTTGTAAGATGCAGAATTGATGGCTGGTAGCCAGGACTAGGTTGGATTGGGGGACTGTGGAGGGGCTTGGGGGTGGTTTTTTAGTTGTTGGGTTTGGGTTTTTTGGTTTATTTGATTTGGGGTTTTTTTCCTGAAGAAAAATAGGTTGATGGTTCAAATGCAATTCAATTTATTTTCTAGTTTACTGGAATTTTTTTTGCTAATTTGACTTTTTGCTAAACAGACAGCTTGTTCAAATTAACCCCAATTTTTTTCTTAACATTTTGCCATTTGCCACATACTACTTTTGTGGTACTATGTTGTTGTAATTTTAAAGAAAAACTTTTTTAATAGAAGTTTTGCCACAGAAGTGAAACTTTGTAGCAATTGTGAAATAAAGCCTTCATTAGAAAATTAATTATTTCAACATTTTCAGACAACTCATTTAAGTGCTTTGAGTTTCCTAATTGCTTCAGTCTCCTGAAACTGATAAAAGCTAAAGGAAATGGAAATATGTCTTTAAAAAAGGCAAAGGATGTAAAATTACTAAAAAGAAGTTTGTCAAAGACCTTTGGCATAAAGGATAAAGCTACATGTTTACTCCCAATAGTAAATCTAGAGAGCTTTTGCCACAGGACCAACTGAGGTTAAATAAGGCACTGTCAAGTAAGTTGGGATGGAAAGATTTCATGTAGCAACTCTCACACATTTTTCTCATTTTTTTATGGTAACTTGTATCTACATATTTATACTTGCTCAGAAAATCTTTCGGAAACCTGCTATCTTCTGCACTTCCATCCAGTGATGGCATTACTGGAATTCTCAGAGGC
This sequence comes from Corvus cornix cornix, assembly GCF_000738735.6. NCBI lineage: Eukaryota > Metazoa > Chordata > Aves > Passeriformes > Corvidae > Corvus > Corvus cornix. The sequence continues at coordinate 39,002,572 of NC_046357.1, read as the reverse complement.
AAAAAGACACTGCCATTTTACCCTTGAGGTCAGAACTGATTACAAGGGCCCATTTCTTGTTAAATGGTAAGAGCACCCATGTTTCTTGAAAACACCAGAGCAAAGCCATGGTAGAATTCTACTGCTGCTCCATGATGGAATTTCATATTTTTGGACTAAGTGAAAAGTAAGCATATAAACAGAATTGAGCTCCTACAAAAATTGATTTCACAACTGTGCTTCATCACTATTTTGACCTTTTAAAGCACTTAAATAGACATTTTTCACTCTGTATATTAACTACCAAACAGTTACCATTTAGCTGAAAATGTTATATTCAAATGTTCATGATACAAGAAAGAGATTGGTTGCACTATGAATAAAATGCTGTTCTTAAACTTCTCTTCCTAGAGGATTTGACAGAGAAGGAGGCAGTATTATTACTCTGAAGAGGATAAAGACTTGAGCCTATGATTCATTTCTACAGCTGGGTTATAGGTCAATGGAAATCTAAATTGGCAGTGAAAACATTAACTGACACAAAGTATAGATCCAACACTACTAGAGATAAACAATTGGTATTTACATTGGCAAATATTCTTGCCGCATTATGTTTGCCCTATTTACTTCTTTGTCAGTCATGCATCAAGTATCCTATAGCATAATCCTTCTCTCAGCACTTACCAATGAACTATGAAATAGTATTAAATAGAATTAATTAGAAGTTTTAATGAATCATGTCTGTCCTCATTTATTATACAATGTAATTTTCAAGGAGTTATTAATTATGAGCTACAGATGAGTGAATGGTTAATGTAGTTTATTAACCTTAGTAAGAAGCTGCAGTACATGGTGAGTTAGTTCTCTATTGTTAGCACACTTAAGTGCTTGCTATTACTTCAAGTGAACAAGATTTTCATGACTTTGCTATTAAGATGCAGAATCGGCTAGTTGCTGACCTTCCCCCTGTATTATTTTTACAGTCTCTGATACACAAAACCCTTTCCCTTCTCCTTTCTTTCCTTTCAACCTTAATTTACAAAGCAGATGGAAGCCGTATGACAAAAGCCCTCTCTCCCATCAAACTGAATTTGTACACTTAACTCCCAGTACATCATTTAGCTCATGCAATATTTTACCCTATCTACCCTATTTTACCACCTCTATCCAAAATTGCTAGATTCTCCTATGTTCTCAGCATACAATATTACCATAAATAATATTTCAGAATATGCTTTTCCTCTCAGCGGGAGCAGATAACATACCAATGTTTTAGGTACGACTGAACAGTTTTTTCACAGCACCAAGGTCTTTTCATTTTCCAGCTCTTCCCTGCAGGGACTAGGCTGGAGTTGCACAAGAAAGTGGGTGAGGACACAGCTGAGAGAGCTGAACTCAGCAGACCAAAGGGATATCCCATGTCATACAACGTTGTCCTCAGCAATAAAAGTTCAGGGAAAGGAGGAAGAGTGAAACATGCCTTTTGGGCTACAGCATTTTTCTTCCCAAATACTTGTTACATTTACTGAGGCCTTGCTTTCCAGGAGGCAGCTAAACATCTGCCTGCCCATGGGAAATAATGAATGAAATCCTTATTTTGCCTTTCTTGCATGTGCAGCTTTGCTTCACTTCCTAAACTTGACTTTATCTTGATTCACAATTTGGTTTGAGTATTTTGGGTTTTTCTCTTCCTATTTTCTCACCCGTCTTACTGGAGGGAACGAGAGAGAGATTGGGTGGAGGTTTGCCTGTCAGCTGGGATCAGTTCACTACAGTTTCCACTCGGACTTCTTTAAAAAGTAATTATACAGCACAGGTGACATTTCTGTGGGTATATGTTGACATGATTCTCTTTTCCTTTTATTACCTTGGAGGGATGACAACATTTTCTACCCAAATTCTCAATAGCAGTATAACTTAATGCAACTACATATTTGTGATGCAAGCAGAAATCAAGGTCTGCTTAATCACCCTCTTCTTTTTTTAATTCTTCCTAAGTTTTACCTCATTATTTTGGAGTCTTAAAGAGCCACATCATTCCTTCTATTTACTAAATGGTAGTAACATAAGCTCATGAATTTGCAGTCAAAAAAAAATCAAAATACAGTGGTTACCTTTCTAATTCTGCAAGTAGTCATAGATATGGATGTGGCCATCAGTAGGCAGATTTCCTTTTTTAGTTTAGATACAGAAATAAGTGCTTAAAATGTGGCTTGAAAGGACTTTCTATACACACCTTTTGCCCGTGGCAGGATCTAATTCTTTGTGTCCACTACTATGTTTGCCTACAGCAATACCCTTAGCTTTTGCTAGCTCTCTCAAGTACTCTCCCACTCAGAGCTTGAGGTCACAGAACAGGACCATCCTCAGCAGCACAGTTCAAGGCAGACAAGATCCCCCAGATCCTTGGGGCACAAAATAATCTTTAAAGTGCTTCACGTCTAGAGCTGGCCCCACACTGTGTTTCAGCACAAAATGAGTCCCAGAATTGCTCTTAACCAATAAAATGCAGAAGGCCAGAGAATTTAGTCTATTTTTCCAAATCAGGAGGAAGAAGTAAAATATATTCTCTATTCTTCAATGTACAAGGACTATAATAGTTCTACAGGTGTGGGGATATTTTTCATCTGAACACACAAACCAAAAAGTTACTGCTGGGATTTTCTCTAGTTTTACCAAAGTAAGTCTTAATATTAAATTTGAATAAAATCAGGGGTAAATAAGAGTTTAAGTTCTTGCTTCAGTGATAATATGAAGTGGATCTTATACACATTCATAGTCTGCAAATTTTTTATGACTCTTGCAAGATATTCAACGGCTTATACTTTAGAAAACTAGGCATAGAGCTTGCTAAAATATTTCTGTTGATGTTTAAGTGTGTTCAACTGTGTTTTCTTTTCCTGAACCATGCTAAAATTTACCACAGCAAGTTAGTTGTGATTCAAAGATTAAATTCCTAATCTCAGAACAATAGACAAAAAAAGTAATTTTGACCTTTAACAAAATAAATAATTGGGGATTTATAACAGCTTATGTAGTCAAAGATGTTGAGGCAGACAGTGTTAGCCAAGTGTTGATATATTTAGGCCCAGGGTGAATGATTTGAGCAGGAGCTTTATTAGATGGGAGCCCTCAAAAACTGATTAGTTTATTTGCATTGAAGTAAAAAGACTTATCCAGAAATAATTTCTTTGTGTTTGTGTGTGAGGTATGTATGTATTACTCCTAAAATCAAAGGGATTCTATCATTAAATTTATCCCAAGGCAACTTAAGTCAGTTACAGTCTCCTTCATTAATTCATAATTCATATCCATACGAAGGGGTATCTGATCAAATGAGTTTTACATATTTCATTGTGTATTTTCTAAGATAGTCAGGTTAAGCAGCCATCAAAACAAAACAAAAAATATTTCATTTCCTTTTAGCACTAGAAAGTTTGAAAAAAAATGGCTTCTTCACAAATTAGGTTCCCAACAATGCTCATGGTTATCGTATGGTTATCAGTTTGAACTGAAGGAACAAACTGGCTGCTAGTTACCACTTGTAGCCTGGTCATATTAATGTTTAGTGATCCTGTAGCAGGATGTTCTGCCCTGGAATGTGATCAAGCAACTTGGGCAATGCCCTCTTTGAACGGTTTTAAGTGGTGGACTGAGAGGGGGCTGTCATGCTGGGTTTGGTATTGAATTATGCTAAAACCAGTCTGACTTATCAACCCCAAAGCTAACACCCCAGCAGCTATGGTAAAGTATCCATATCAAAAAATGCTAAGCTGACCGGAAGACATATGACTGATAGTCCATCACTTTATACTATAAAAGTCCAGTCCCACTTTCATACATTATGTTCTTCTAACATATCCCTTCTTGGAGTGTGTATGAAGATTTTTACTTGGGGGGGGGGGGGGGGGGGGGGATGCCCCCAGTGTTTACTACTCAAGGCTGAGTGAAAGAGATTTTGCTCACAATTGTTGGTATGGGTGAGTTACATCAATCTCTGCTTTAATAATTGTTTGCTTTTGCTAGCTTTAATACAATTGCTTTAATATGATGTCTTTGATGTAGTGCACTATCCTATCCTATCCGAATAATTTTAACTTCTACACTGTATAGTAAATAATTCTGATCAAGATACTTTTGACTAATCATTTATCATAATAATCATTTTTACATAAATATACCTGACTTTCCATTATTAATTCTACATGGCAAAGTTGTATAAAGGTTCAATCACCTCTATAATTTCTTAGACTTAAACCATTAAAAGTCTGAGGCTAAGATTGGATCCAGCTGCACCCAACAGCTCTGAGAAGGAGTTTAGAAAGCAAGGGGGTCCCTTCTGCACCTTGTGACAGAAGGGGCCCTTGAATAAACTTTGTCTGAAGCTTCCACTCCCACCAGCAAGTCCCCATCCTGTATACATAACGCATCTCAGGTGTCAACTTGGCAGAAGTCATTGTAAACATAGTTCTCAACTTAAGGAAAATCCATCTGAAAATATATTTAAATAAATAAACAACATGGAATAACCTCATGGTATGACTGAAGTCAGATGGAAGAATTTCAATAAAGAAAAATAAATATCTGTGGCATGAAGCTCAATTTGTAAAGACCTCAAACTGCAGGACTCCTGATACAGATAGGCTGTTGTTGAGGTACATCAAAAGTTCAACTTTATTGAAGAACAATTGCATGACCTAGTTTCTGGTCAGCAACAAGCTTTTGTAGAAACTTCAGGAGCTGATAAAAATCTCTGTAAATTTAGTGCGCATACTTTTATCTTTACAGCAGTAGGAAGGAGGGATTTGAAAAGATTTTATGCCATCTTCTTTTACATTTAATTCTAAAAGTTCTGTAAATTTAGGAGCAAAAGAATAAACAAAACTAGTATAAACCAAATGTCCATAAATATTTATTGTACTAGGTAGAAGAAGTTTTAGTTGGCATGCATGAAAATATGTTTCCATTTTGAGTAATTAGAAATGGTACAACAGAAAAATATAAGGAAGACATGATTTGACTCAACTGTTAATATTCACAAAGTGGACTTAAATTATACAAAAAGGGTAGACAAGATTCTTTAAAGACATCTATAACGTGTTGGCTGCACCTAAGCTATACAAACAGAAAAACAAACAGAAGTATGGGATTTTTCACCTGTCTGGGTTTGGGGAGTTTTTTGCTGCTTATGCTGTTACGCATTCTAAGATCCAATCCCTGACATCCAGACAGTTAAATCAGCATGCTTCAAGCTACACTGTTTACTTAACTCCCAGTTCTCTCCTGCTTTTCTACACATGCACTTTACCCTCCTATGTCACACCAGCTTCCTAAGGTCCATTTTCCAGACTGACAGACATACACTGTAGTGCATGGGCTCCAGAAACAAGCAGCAGTCCAGACCGGTAACTCTGGATCAGACTTGGGAGAAGTATCAGTAGTTGACAAATTTGGCAGTTTCTTGTCCCTCAGCAAAGGACAGTAAATATGGTGGTAGGAAAGGGAGGAGGAATCAACAGAATCAAAAAATATTCTGAGTTGAAAGGGACCCTCAAGGGTCATTGAGTCCAACTCTCAAGTCAATGTGTGGATAGAATCCACAAGCTTGGTGTCATTAGCACCATTTTCTAACCAGCTGAGCTAATACCAGGGAAGAAGATCTTCTTTGCAGTTCTTAGTTTTTTCCTGAGGAAGACTAGATATAGCACTGAAATTTTTGAAGTCAAGAGCGTGTTTTTAACTAGATACACAGAAGCTTTAAAATGTATTCTATGTATATTATTATACATGGCAAATCTTCTCCCTAAAACTTCACAGATGATAGGAGATAGTAAAAACATCCAGTTCTACTACACATAACACCAGAGTGCTAGTTCAGAAATCTGTTTTTACTGTAATTCCCCATCTCTATCCAAAGCAGTCCACATGGGACATTTGTAAATGGCTTATGTACTTGCATTGATGTTGGTGCTTCAGTCCTCCTGAGCAGCAAAGATTGCATTTCTCAAAGCATTACAAAAGACATCTTAGTAGCCCCAGCTGCCTAAAGAGTTGGTTTCTGAATCCAGAATCTTCTGAATATCACTGAGCAGCTTTATATCTTTGTGTCTAATGCTTGTCAGATAGATAAGTGGAAACACAGTAAACATAGAAAGCAGAAATAAAAGTTATCAAACCCAGAAGCCAGTAAGAAAAAAAGTCTCAGAATTACCAAAAAAGAAAAGAAAATCCAGACAAAAAAACCAACCAATCAAAAAACAACAACAACGAAATGTTTAGTCCACTTTCTTTGTCAAATGCACCAGTTTGGCATTCACTATGAAGCATGTGGTGCATTATTACAGCTGGTGGTGGGGTCCGTGGCTACAACCCAGGAAGAGATGACCGGTCCGGGGAGATGGTCCCGAAAGGAATCGCCTGCCTGAGGTCCGGTGTCTTCCTCTCAACTGCTGGCAGAGGAGCCCTTGCAGAAGCTGTCAGCTCTTTAGTGATATCAGCTCATGATTCCAGCTCAGCTCTGCAGGGCAGCCTCTAGGCCAAACAAGACCCGAGAGAGAGACGAGAAGGCCCGTGTGGCTGGTTCCGCACGAAGGGAGCTTTATTGTGGGTCCCCTCCGGCGAAGGGAAGGCCAGGGACGAGCTCTCTCTCTACAGAGGCGAACTGGTCTTCTTTTATAGGGTTACAGGGGATCAGCAAGGGGACCAATGGATTACAGAGGGTCTGGGATAGACCAATGGGTTACAGAATGATCTGCATAGGGTATCCCAAAGGATTGTGGGTCTACTTTTCCTCACCATGACTCAAAGTCCTTTCCAGGGAGTCCTGCTGGGTGATTGCAAAATCTCTTATCTCAGCAGACATCCCTCCAGGGCAGTGGCTGGGCATATCCCACAACTCCCCCTTCTGTATTTATTAAAAAGGCATTCCCAGCAGCCTTTCTGCAGCAACGTAGGAGGCAAGAGAACATAAGTAACACAATAATAATTACAATGAATACCCACAAAGCTCCCTTAATCAAAGATGCAATCCATCCCATTATTTCCCATCGTCCAAAAAGGTCATTGACTACTTTTAGGTCATCAAGGCTGTGGCAAGGACAGCATCAACGTAGACACATTTCATCTTTGGGCAGGGATGGGGCTTCTGAGAGGGAATACAAGCAAGATTTGTTAGCTTTGTGGTGAGAGGGGAGGTTTTGGGGTTTAGGGAAGTTTGACAAGGGTTGAGGGAAGGGGATATTTTGGGGTAACAAGGGGTGATAACATATAAACTAGGGATCAGTTTTTCCAAGCTGTGTATGGCCTACGGCTTGATTTTTGCTGTAGCTTCTTGTTCAGCTTTCTGTTTCATCTGCTGCCGTGTGGTGGGATGATCCTTTTCCTGGTTGGTGGGCATCTGGCGACGTTTTCGTCTCCATGCCGAGCTGGTCTGGTTTTGTGGAGGTCCTGTATTTGTCTCAGGAGAGTTCTTGGTGTTTGTGGTAGCAGTGTTTGTAGGGCCTAAGTACGGTTTAATGCTTTTTCCTGGGAACCACTTCGGGCCAGATGGTAGCAAGACACAGGCGTAGCCTCTCCCCCAGGTAATCAATTGGAAAGGCCCAGAGACCTGGTGTGTTTCAGGGTCCTTCACCAGCACTGGTGGCTTCTCCGTGAGCTTAGCTTGGGTTGAATTTGAGAAGTGGCAAAGTACTGGGAGGTCAGGCTCTGATGAGGTACCATTTAGGAAGTTAATGACATAGAGAGCCTTACAGAGTCTTTCAAGAGGAGACAAGATTTCTGTTTCTCTCCGTTGCTGGTTGAGGACTCTTTTGAGGGATTGGTGGGTCCTTTCTACGACGGATTGTCCTGTGGGATTGCTAGGTATGCCTGTCTTGTGTTTTATTCCCCATTGGTTGAAGAAATCTTTTAACTTGTGAGAGGTGTAGGCAGGCCCATTATCTGTTTTGATTTCTTCAGGGACTCCCAGGGTGGCGAAGGCAAGGAGAAAATGCTTGATGACGTGGATGGCACTTTCTCCTGCATGGGCTGACACAAACACTGCCCCAGAAAACGTGTCAACTGACACGTGCACGTATTTGGATCTCCCAAAGGATGGGAAGTGGGTTACATCGGTTTGCCACAATTGGCAGCTGTTCAGACCACGGGGGTTGACTCCGGTACCCATAGATGGTATTTGGTAGTTCTGGCAGTTCGGGCACGTTGCAATGATAGCTTTTGCTCGATCTTTTGAAAGCTTGAACATTCTGACAAGTGCAGGAATGTTTTGGTGAAAAAATGCATGTGACAACTTTGCCTGGGCAAAGATGTCAGGGACGTCTGCAGTCTCTGCTGGCATGGCCAGTGCATCTGCTCTCCTATTCCCTTCGGCTATGGGACCAGGGAGGTCAGTGTGTGACCTCACATGCATAATGTAGTAAGGCTGTTTTCTCTGGGAGATTAAATGGATTAATGTAGAAACCAATTGGTATAGTTTTTGGTTGGAGACCTCTTTTAGAAAAGCATGTTCAGCCCTCATAGCTATACCAGCGACATAAGCCGAATCTGTGACCAGATTAAAAGGTTCATCTTTAAACTTCTCAAAGGCTCTGACAACAGTTGCTAACTCAGCAATCTGTGGAGATCCCTCTACTATTTGGATATCAGATTCCCATTTCTGGGTATTGGGTTGTCTCCATGTCATGACAGACCGATGTGACGAACCATCAGTAAAGACGGTCAGAGCTTTAAGAGGTTTTCTACTTTGGATTAATTTTGGAATCGATTTAAAAGCTGCTTCACGGTAGAAAAGTCTATGTTTTGGCATGTGAATGGAAATTTGGCCTGTGTAGCTATCTAGGGCTAACTGGAGGCTCTCATTGGTCCAGAGCAACAGCCTCAGATCTTCAGTGGTCAATGGCAAGTGTATGCATGTGAACTCACACCCTGCAAGAGAGCGGAGACGAGTTCTGGCCTTTTTTATTAAATGTGCCATTACTTCTTGGAAGGTGGTTAATCTCTTTGTAGGTTGATGGCTTGTGAAGACCCATTCAAGTATCAGCAAAGGGTCTCTGAGTTTAGGGTCCCATTGGAAGATCAGTCCATGGAAACGGGGAGCTTTACCCAAAACTGCAAACTGGAGAGGCAGGCTGGGTTCAACGTGATGGGCTTGGCGTGAAGACAGGGCTTCCTGGACTTTAGTGATGGTATCTCAGGCTTCAGGTGTGAGGACGCATGGAGAGTCCAAGTCTTTGTTGCCGTGGAGGAGGTTGAAGAGGGGATCAAGGTCTTCATTTGTGACTCCCAGTAGAGGGCGTATCCAATTTATGGATCCACACAGGCTGTGTAAGTCCCTTAGGGTTTTAGGGTCCTTTTTGATGGCAAGTTGCTGGGGTACGATGGTTCTCTCACGGATCTGGAGGCCGAGGTAAGTCCATGGGCTGGAGTGCTGCACTTTGTCCTCACGAATCTCGAACCCTGCTTCTTCTATGGCTTCAATTGTCTTTTTAAGAGTTCTGTCCAAGTAAGTTTTTTCTGATGCACAGATTAGGATGTCATCCATATAGTGGTAAATGATTGCTTCTGGAAACAGGCTCCTGATGGGGGATAGAATGTGGGCGACGTACCACTGGCAGATGGTTGGGCTGTTCTTCATGCCTTGTGGGAGGACGAGCCAATGGTACCTTCTGAGTGGGGCTTCATTGTTAAGAGAGGGGATGGAGAAGGCGAACCGTGGTGCATCCTGGGGATGGAGCGGGATGTTAAAGAAACAGTCTTTAATGTCTATGATGGCCAGCAGCCAGTCTCAGGGCAGCATCGATGGTGATGGCAGGCCGGGTTGGAGGGGGCCCATGTCTTCAATGACCTCATTGATCTTTCGTAGGTCATGGAGTAGTCTCCACTTGTTTGTGCCGGGCTTTTTCAGTACAAAGACAGGAGAATTCCAAGGACTTGTAGTCTCAGTGATATGACCTTCGGCAAGTTGCTCTTCCACAAGGGCTTCTAGCGCACTGAGTTTTTCTTTTTCAAGGGGCCACTGCCTTGTCCATTTTGGGTTGTCAGTCTTCCAGGTGAGCGGGGGGGTAGATGGCAGCGCGCGTTTCTCAGTGGCCCCAGTCAGAAATCCTGGCTGGGAATGGTAAGAGTGGCATCCCACTGGGATAGAAGGTCTCTGCCCCATAAGGTGATGGGGGCTCTTACCACGAATGGTCGGGTGGTCGCTATCTTGCCCTCAGGTCCTTCAATGACAACATTTCGTTTGCTCCTCATGGATACTGCAACTTCATCAATCCCGGAGATCATACCTGCCACTGGCTCCAGTTCCCAATTCCCTGGCCACTCGGAGCGGGCGATGATGGTCACGTCTGCTCTGGTGTCCAGCATCCCTGGGCGGTAGACCCGCTCTCCTTTACAGAACAAGCTGCACTCAATGGTCGGTTTGTTTGAGCCCACAATCTCTATCCACATTGCTGTAGGATTGAGGGGAAGCTGTTCTGGGCAGTTCTGTGGAAGTAAAAAGGCTTGAGCAATCGGTGTTCCCTGTGGGAGAAAGAAAGGTGTGTCTGTGCAGCAAAGCTGGACAAGAATCTCTTGTCCAGGGTGCACTGTTTGTATCTCAGGTAATACAAAGAGTTGTTCTGGACCATGGATGGTGTCGCTTAGGGTAAGAATGTCCCATGGGCCGTTCTGTGGTCCATACTTTCCTGTGGGAATGCGATAAAAACGCTTGTCAACAAAGTTAACTGGCAGTGATGTTACCAGTTGGCGTCTCGTTCCGATCGGTAGCGCTCCGTGTGTTGGATCCTTCTCATGTGTTCTAGGATCGCCTGGGATGATGGTGCCGGGGGAGGTCCAGCTGTCTGCTCTCAGTGGTCCGATGTGGAGCTCACAGCTGAAGCGGGGTAGTATGGCCTTTGATTTGTTGTCTGGGCACGGGGCCTTGACACTGCGCTCCGATAGAAGTTTTTTGGACGCTGCTGGTGCTGTTGCTGTCTCTGGTGCCTTTGGTAGGCGGCACGATGGTCCTGGGTGGGTGACCTTTGTGGGCAGTCCTTTATAAAGTGTCCAAGTTCGCCACAATAGAAACAGCGGGCATTCTCCTTAGAGACTGCTGCAGCAAATGCACCGGAAACTCTTTCTGTGATGCCCTTTACAACTGCTTGGGTCATTGTGTTCTCTGTGGATGTGTGTCTAGTACAGGTCTCTATCATTTGTTCTATTGTGGGTTCTGTGTCCATGGGTAGAGCCCTCAAGATATTCTTACATTGTTCGTTAGCATTTACCATGGCAAGTTTGCCCAAAAGTTCCTTTCGTCCATCTGGACTTTCTATCTGTCTCTCTAAGCTAGCTTTCAAACGATCAACAAACTGAATGAAGCTTTCATTTGCTGACTGTTTGATGTTAGAGAAATATTGTGTAAGAACAGAATCATCAGGAGTAAGAAACAGCGATGTCTTAGCTGCAATAGCTATGTCTTGTAATGCTACTTCAGGTAAGGTTGTAGCTTGATCTAAGGGTTTTTGGAGGTCCCCTTCTCCAGCCAGTTGTTCTATTGTCCAATCTATCTGATTTGCATCTTTAGCATAAGTGTCAGACAGTGTTTTTAAGTGTCTTTTCCAATGCCTTTCCCATAACATATATTCGGCAGGGGAAAGGATGCAGTTAATAATGTTTTTAATATCATGTGGTACTAATGTATAGGCAGAGAAAGTGGCTTCCAATAAGTTTCTAAAGAAATGTGACCCTCTCCCATGGTCTTTTGCTGCCTTGCAAAGCTCTTTGATTTCTTTGTATGGGATAGGCTCCCATGTTTTTGTAGATGGACCACCCCTCCTCCCTCTCCCTATAATGACTGGAAAAGCTGAAATTTTCTGAGCCAACTCCCAATCCCCCTCCCGGTTTGCTTCCCTGAGTATCTGTGCCCATCGATCTTCAGATTCAGAGTCAGAGCTGCTGCTACTGTCATCTGAACAGGAGGGATAGGCTGTGGCAGGGCGGGGCTGGGACACAGGGGGCTTAGCGCGGCGTTTTTGAAATGCCGGCTCTGCTTTAGGCAGGGCGGGAATGGCGGGGGGTCGGGGGTGCTTTGAGGGGGTGGGAAGGGGTCCTGTTATGGCAGCATGTGGGTGGAGAGGTTGTACAGCAGCAGGTCATTTGTGGGGGGTTACAGGTAGTGCCGGTTTTGCAATTCCATGTGGAGTCAGGGTGGGCGAGAGGAGGGTGTGGGGGGCAGTAGGCTCTAGTGCAGCAGCGGGGGGAATGGGGATTGCGCAAGAACCCGTAGTGGGGGGGGGGGGGGGGGTGCAGGGAGAGGGGGAACATCAGCAGGGATTGCGCAAGATGCAGCTGGGAGGGGGGAGAGCGGGTGTGCCGGCGCCTGCCAGGGTGTCAGGGCCATTTGCGGTGGGGGAAGGGGGGAGGGAGATTCCATTCTATGGGCGATAGCCTGAGGCGGTGCTGCGGATAGCTGTGTTCCGCCAGCGGCGAAAGGGGCAGACGCTGGCGGGGGGCGTGACGCCTGTTCTGTGCCCCACGATGTGTGCACGGAGCTCTGCGGGACTGGTCCCGGTCCCGTCTTGTACCATGCTTGCTCCATGGGTGCGGGGGGGGGCAGCGGTGGGGCGGCTGGCTGGGACGGGGCCGCCGCGCTGGGCTGTGGGGGGGGCAGGACCGCGTGGAGCAGGGACGCGGCAGGGAGCTGGGACGCGGCAGGAAACTGGGACGCAGGGGCGTGGGGGGGGTCGGAGGCACCGGGGGTCGGTGCGAGAGGGGGAAGGGTGGTGTCATGCGGGCAGGGTTGCGGGATACCAGGGGCACAGGGAGACGGGGCTGGGGGCGGCTCAGAGTCATCTATCCCGGGGAGGGGGGATGAGTCTGGGGTGGGTACCACGTGCGCTGCCTGGGGGGTGACAGTGGAACCGCGGGGGCGAGCAGGGGGGGCCGGGTACGGGGGCACCGCCGGGAACAGGGGATTGGGGAAGGGAAGTGGGGGGGCCGGCGCCCCTGCCGGGCCAGGGCCGGGACAGCTGGCTGGGTCCGCGCTCTGGCTGGCCATTCCCGGAGGCGGGGGGGGGTGGGAGGGGGGAAGGGCAGAGAAGGGGTTTGGCTGAGGGGGGGGTTTCGCACGACATGTTTTAACCAGTAAATGAAAAAAAGGAATGAATTTTGAAACTGAGAGGTTTCCCGAGGCTTGAGAGGAATACAGTTTGTTCTCCACACTGTCCCAGAACGGATCAGAAAGAATAGAATCGGTGTTAGCTTCAGGGAAATTTAGAGATATCCAATTACTGAAAGATTTAAGATTTTTCTTAGAAAGAACACCTTTACAGAATTTAAAGTCAGATTTTAAGAGAAGAGTCAGAAGAAAGGGGTATAGGTCTCTCTCAGATTGGGAAAGGCTGGGTTTAGCTTGCCTATGTCCCATCTTAGTTCCTCCCTCAGCAGAAAAAAAGAGAAAAAAAAAAACCCCAAAGTAACTTAAAATGCGCGCAACAGGAGAGCAGAGCCCCAAGTTTAAACTTACAAATCCCGTTTTCTGGTGGGGCTGGCTCCTGGAAAGGTCTGCTATGGGGATGGTCTGGCAGTTCAATCCTCAGGGACTTTGTCCTAGGTGGGAGATGAGGGTCTCTGTCCTGGGTTGCAGTGTATTCTATTACCATCCCCATCAGCCGTTGAAATCAGGTGGGGCAGTGTTTCCTTGCCTCCTCCCCCCAGACTATCTTTCTGTTAATTGCCCATCATTGTCCTGCCGCCTGACTCAGAGATAACTCCCTCCGGACTATCTTCTGTTAATGAGCCTAATCAACACTTTGCCTCATGACTCATCACCCCATTGTGAGATGCTCCACCCAGAGGGAGGAACCAAGCATCCCATCGTGGATATAATCTGAGGCTGAACACCAGAGACACCGGCTTCCCACTGGATTTCCAGAGGACAGGAGCTACACAGCCACCATTGGACTTCCTGAGGAAGAGCAGACTGTTTTACTACGGGATCACTGCTTCAGAGGACTGCAGCCACCATTCTACCAGACTGCTACCATCACCCTGCCTAACAGGGTGTCAGGTTGTACCTTGACTCTGTCAGTTTGACAGTGTTTTCTTTTACCTTTTTTTTTTCCCCTTTTCTTTAATTTCCATTAAATTGTTATTCTGACTTAGTGCCTCCCACTGGTTTGTTTTCAAACTTGTACAGTCTCGAACTGTCCCTGTCCGAAAGGCCTGCTAAAACGTAGCTCTATCTTCAGAGGAGCAGCACACGAACGGCTGGTTCTGTCTTGGTGATCAAGACGCAGCTCAGGCCAGGTCCGGGGCTCCGGGGTCCAAGGCTGTTCGGGTGCCAGTTATTACAGCTGGTGGTGGGGTCCGTGGCTACAACCCAGGAAGAGATGACCGGTCCGGGGAGATGGTCCCGAAAGGAATCGCCTGCCTGAGGTCCGGTGTCTTCCTCTCAACTGCTGGCAGAGGAGCCCTTGCAGAAGCTGTCAGCTCTTTAGTGATATCAGCTCGTGATTCCAGCTCAGCTCTGCAGGGCAGCCTCTAGGCCAAACCAGACCCGACAAGAGAGACCATATGGCTGGTTCCGCACAAAGGGAGCTTTATTGTGGGTCCCCTCCGGCGAAAGGAAGGCCAGGGACGAGCTCTCTCTCTACAGAGGCGAACTGGTCTTCTTTTATAGGGTTACAGGGGATCAGCAAGGGGACCAATGGATTACAGAGGGTCTGGGATAGACCAATGGGTTACAGAATGATCTGCATAGGGTATCCCAAAGGATTGTGGGTCTACTTTTCCTCACCATGACTCAAAGTCCTTTCCAGGGAGTCCTGCTGGGTGATTGCAAAATCTCTTATCTCAGCAGACATCTCTCCAGGGCAGTGGCTGGGCATATCCCACAGTGCATGATGTCTTACTGACCTTAACTGTTCCGGTATTTTCTTCTTGATGCAGTTCTTTATCACTGGCACAGTCCAAAAGAGGGTTTTGTTGATCCAGATAGAGTTTCCCCACCTTGTGTACTAATAACACTGGCATGCTCTCAGGCAGTTTTGTAGACAAAAGGATTAGAGAACCAGATGCATTCATAGTGGAAGCAGTAACAGATTTGGCAAGACTGAGGTCTTGAGAGCAAAGATTTTCAATTCATGGGAAGAAAATTGTCAGGAAGGAACCCTGTGACATTAAAAGCAAGCAAGGAATGAAGTTGATGTTTGTACATGTATGTATGACCATACTTTGTCATACATAATGCCATTCAAAATTCCAGTTGTTTCATGGAAAAGCATGTCACACAATAAAGTCAGACTGAGTTTCACTTTTATAACATATTAAGAGTTGTAAAGTATATCTACAGTTAAAGTCCAAACAGGCTTAAAAATTTCATAAATGTCCTACTGGCATCACCAGAAGTGCAGCAACAGAGATAAAGACACCATTTTCACATCCTCCTCAATCTTTGCATAAGTGGAAAGTTGTTCATTACCTGGCAGTCATGAATATTTCAAAAAAAACATTAAACTGAATGCATATTAGATTACACCACATCGTTCTTATACACTCTGTGTCACTGGCTATGTGACATATACATATACACTCTGTGTCACTGGCTATGCTTCAGGACAAGGCTGAAAGGAAATACAGTCTTGGTAGGCACCATAACACAGTTCAATGAGTTTAGGCACACCCTTTAAAAAAAAATTGCAAAAAAAGCTACCCTCAAGAATTAGACTGCTGATCGGTGACAAGCAGACAGGGTCCACAGATGTTCATCTTTCTTGTACCTGCAAGGAACATTAGAAACTATGGTGAAGGACAGAGTTACCACCACCACCACCACCACCACAACAGTCTTAAGAGGAACATTAGAAACTATGGTGAAGGACAGAGTTACCACCACCACCACCACCACCACAACAGTCTTAAGAGGCCAACAGCCACTGATCAGAAAAAACATTAAGTTCTTCCTCAGATAAAATAATTTTTGAAAAGTTTGGTTTTTGTGATGGTACAAATCTTGAGTGTCCTTCTCAGCTCTAGCAAGAACTACCTGGGAATACTCCTATGAAAAATATGCACAACATTTTACCTTATACTAGCTTGTTTCTTCCAGACTGTAGTACACAGTAAGATATTGAATATATAAAAATTACTCATGCTCCCTCATCAAGTGACAAA
The DNA here is from genome assembly GCF_000738735.6 of Corvus cornix cornix. Lineage (NCBI taxonomy): Eukaryota > Metazoa > Chordata > Aves > Passeriformes > Corvidae > Corvus > Corvus cornix. Next base: position 38,986,447 of record NC_046357.1, on the reverse strand, counting down.
AGCCAGTTATTTTCAGTTACTGACCAACAAAAAAAGAAAGACTGCTGTTGATTTAAGTATAAAATCACCCATTCTTGGATGTTTCTGCCTCAGCCTTGGCTGCTCTACAGTTAAAATTTATAAAACAAAACATACACAACACCACTCGTGTGTCTCATGAGAGCTGGCAGGCAGGAACTGCAGAGGATCAAGCAAAAGGCAAGTCCCACCGGAACAGCATCACCGCAAAATCTTAGCTCTCAGTCTTGCACACAAACTCACAATTAACAGAATGATTCATACATGCTTATTTCATAAAATAAAAGGTTGCTTCAATAACTAGATGCCAAAACCACTATGAAATTAGAGAAGGAAATCAAATCAATAGTAGGTCCAGTAGGAGACTCTGTTCTATCCTTGGATCTGTTCGCAGGCGTGCTGGTTGCATACAGATTAGCTGATAAATGGCTGATTCAATAGACTGGTAGCAAACACATGCTTTGCTAGAGATGACTTTTTAAGTCATCATACATCAAACAGACAGTGTCAGCCTTTGAGGATAAACCAGTGATGGCTTGTTGTGCTCTTTGAACTGCCTTGGAGACCCAGAGACTAAAAAAAGTGCCTGCATGTTTCCCTGAATCCACTGGGAGGATTGAAAGCTTCAAAGAGTAACACCATCGCATCCAAGGGGAAATGCATTGATTGAAGGAACCAGTGTGAAATAGTCTTTTATAATTACCAGAATGCTGGAATCGACTGGTGTTTTGCTAAGCTATATTTTATCTTTATTGGATTAACTGTGACACAGTAGGTTATGTCAAAGGGAATCTGCATGAATATTAAAAGTAAATGTGGTGTGAATAATAGATAACTTATATTAGATGCAACAGCATGCAGCAATTTTTACTCACCTATGTAATTAGATTAAAACAAATCTGCTGAATAAAGTATATTGTCTTATTATAATCCAAATTCAAAAGTATCAAGAAGTTACGAAATGGGGATAATTGCTGCTCTTTAGAAGATGCATGTGATTAGTCACATATACACATGACACACAAAAATTTTGAGAAGAGTTCTACAGAAAATGGTTTGGTAATGAATAGAAAACCATTTCAGTCTCAAATTGTTAGTAAGTGTATCACATATCTACTTAGAACTTTGGTAGCAGGTATGTGCTGTTTAGTTAAAAAAAAAAATTGAGGGGAAGTGTAAGGAACAGAAATTACGTAAGGCAGATAAGCTTAGTGACGGGATCGTACATTAAATCCTTCTAGTCAATTTAAAAACGTATACTCAGCACTGGGTCTTCTAATTTCCCAAATGACCAGTTGTATGTTCTTTAACACAATGAGTGTTTTCTTCTGTATGCCACACAAATATATATTGGTTTGGAATTTTTAGCAGAGCATTCAATTTTTGCAAAACTGAGCAATTGAAAATATGAATTTCAGTTATATCTGTAGAATCACAGAGTAATTTAGTCTGGAAGGGACCTCCAGAGGTCATTAGACAAAGCTCTTGCTCAAAGCAGATCTAATTAGATCAGGCTGCTCTGGGACGTGCCTAGTGGAGTCTTGAAAAAACCAAGGACAAATATTCTACACTCTCTTTGTTCACTTATTTCAAGCTTTGATAATCCTCATGAAAAAACCTAAACCAACAAACAAACCAAAAACCACCTCCTTAAATTATAAAAATATTAGTTTTCCTCAATCTGAATTATGCCTGTTTCCTCTGCCAGCATGCACCTCCTAGAGGAGTCTGGCTCCATCTTTTCTCTATCCTTACATTACATAGTTACAAGACAGCAACAAGGTGTTGCTGCCTGTTCTGAGCTTCCCCACCCCCTCCCAAAGACACTTGCCTCTGCCATGTGCTCTGAACCCCTTTATTCCAAGCGCGGGCAAAACCAAATGTAACTCAGACTCTTTAGCAGTGTCTGATTGGCCGCTCACCCCAGGCCTGCCCCCAGTCCTCCCCTTTCCCCTTCTCCGAATAAAAGAAAGATCAAGGGAGGCCCCGCCTCTTTTGGCTCTGCAACTGTTTCTGTGGACGTCTCTTGTCGTCTGTTTCTTTTGAAAGCTTCTACTTGCGGAAAATTAAGCAGACTAAGAGCTGTATTTCTCCCTCTTTGCTTCTGCTGGTGGTATTAGCTTTGCAGCTGATACAGTTACCGATTTTGGAGCTACTGAAATGCTGGATTGCCCATGCTACCTCTCTACGTTTCTCAAGGCTTTCTAAGGCATTGAACTATGAGCGCTGGCTGGTAAAAAGCTGAAAAGATACCTCCTCAACAAGGTGTCCGCTTTGCTTTCTCTTTTCTGAGCTAACAGACATTTCTCTCCTCCTATGCTTTCTGCTCAAGCCCCCTGATTCTGATTGCCTTCACTGGACTTGCTTAACCGTGTCAATATTCTTCTTGTACTGGGGATTCAAAAACTTGACAGAATATTACATGTTTGGCCTCACAAGTGACAAAAAAAAGGATGACTTCTCCAGACCTGTTAGCTGCAGTTTTCCAGTACAGCTGATGCAAGTGGGATTGTATGACTCATTTTCAGCTTATTGTCCACTAGAACCCTAAGGTCCTTTCCTGTAGGACTGTTCCCTGACAAGTGGACCTCAGCCTGCAATGTTGTAGGAATTTATTCCATTGCAGATGCAGGATTTGCAATCATGTTAGACTTTATGAGAGGCTTACTAGTCCATCTCTCCAGTCTGTCTGGGTTTCTCTGACTACAGACTCTGCTCTCCAATATGCTGACCACTAAAGTTAATTTGGTTTTGTCCACAAACTTGTTGAGGTTGCATTCCATCTTATCATTCAAGACATTAATGAAGACAATAAACAGTTTTGTTCTCAGTATAGATCCCTGAGGGATGCCACTAGTTAGTGGGATGCCAGATGGACTTGTGTCACTGGTATAAACTCTTTGACTTCAGCAGTCCAACCAATTTTCTAATCAACTATTATTGACCTGACCAGCTTCTGTCTCACCAAGTTGGTGGTAGTGAAACTGAAAGACTGCCAAAAGACTTGGAAATCAAAATATCTAACACCCCCTGCATAGTTCACAGTACCAGTCCACTATAGGAAGCACTCAGGTTTTTCAGACATTATCTTTGGTAGAATCACGTTGGCATTTGAAAATTACCCTCTTGATTCGCAAATGTTCAGGAATTACTTCTCAGAGGATTTGTACCTCAGCCTTTCCAGGCTTCTTGTAGATCTCTGGATCCAACCTCTTGTTGAAGGCAGTTGCAACATTTACCTTCTTTCAGCCACCAGGAACGTATCATCAAAGGGTTGCTTTTTTCCTCTCTTTTTCTTTCTCTTTTTTGTTCTTTTTCTTTTTTTCTCTTTCTTTTTATCTGACATCATCTAGCTCCTTCATCACCCTCAAGTGCTTCACATCTCACCCCATGGGATGTATATCTCTATTTAACTTAAGTGATCCCTAACTTGCTTCACTCCCACAGACTTTGCTAGTAGACTTGGGAATATGGGAGGCAGGTTGGATAGATCTTAGCAGTAAAACTGAGAAAAGCATTGAAGCATTACAATGAGAAAGAAGGGCCTACCTGCTGTGAAAATTCTAGCTATTTTTTTTACAAATTCTAGCTATTTTTTAACATATGTATGTGTGCACAGATACAGATATGTACTGCCTGTGAAAAAGGTGTGGCAAGGATAGACCAAGTATTAAGGAGTGTCTGCTCAGCATAGTCTGTGCTGTGTGTCTGATGCTCTAGATTTTGTAGAAATCTCTCAAATATCTCAAAGTTGTGGCAGGGTGCTACAGCAGGGATTACTGTAACACGCATATATCAAACCAGGAGTCCTGTGGAAAGGCGTACTAGTTTGAAAACAAACCAGTGGGAGGCACCAAGTCAGAATAACAATTTAATGGAAATTAAAGAAAAGGAAAAAAAGTAAAAGAAAACACTGGTTCAAACTGACAGAGTCAAGATACAACCTGAGTCCCTGCTAGGCAGGGTGGTGGTAGCAGTCTGGTAGAATGGTGGCTGCAGTCCTCTGAAGCGGTGATCCTGTAGAAAAAAAGGGTCTGCTCTTCCTCAGAAAGTACAATGGTGGCTGTGTAGCTCCTGTCCTCTGGAAATCCAGTGGGAAGGGTTGTCTCTGGTGTTTAGAGTCCCAGCTTATATCCACGATGGGATGCTTGGTTCCTCCCTCTGGGTGGAGCATCTCACAATGGGGTAATGAGTCATGAGGCCAAGTGTTGATTAGGCTCATTAACAGAAGACAGTCCATAGGGAGTTATCTCTGAGTCAGGCGGCAGGACAATGATGGGCCATTAACAGAAAGATAGTCTGGGGGGAGGAGGCAAGGAAACACTGCCCCACCTGGTCTCAACAGCTCATGAGGATGGTGAGCAACGCTGCAACCCAGGACAAAAGGAAATATATATGGACAGATTCTTGGTAGATGTTTCAGAGATGTTTATTTCTCCAACCGCATGGCCAGGGCTCTCCTGAGGAACTCTCCCAGTCACGGGACCCGAGGATCCTTCCCACACAGGGGAACACAAACCAACCAATCGGGAATGAGGCTGACCAGGGGCAGGGAAACCCTGTGTCTCCTCCCCAGGGCCCCTCTCCCAGGGCTACATGGCAGGGGGAGGAGACCCCAGCAGCAGGGTTTTATTTTGTTTTTACTCTAATCACCCTTTTTCCTACATGATAGTAGTTAAAGATGAAGTCAGTCTTATTTTACCTTTAAATAGGTCAGTATATGCTGGATAAGTCCCTTTCATTTTCAGACTTTATCGATCAAATCAAATAACTGTTGAAGAGCTAACATTGCATAGCTGCTGAGGCAAACTCATTTTTGACAATGGTGCTTTTAAAGCCAATGAACGCAGTCCACACAGATCAAACATGGTCCATAGCTTTTTTCCAACACCATTTGCATCATGTCACACTTAGAATGATTCAAGTTTGACATTTTAGCTGTTAAAGGAGCCATGAAAGTGCACCACGGGCAACCACTTTTCTTACAGATTGTAAAATAAAGAAGAAATATTCCCTATTGCCAAAGCTACCACCGGGTAAGGAAAAAAGGCAAACATTTTATGCCATTATGTTTAAAAATTTTATTGTAAGATGATTTTACTGTGAGGGTGGTGAGGCACTGGAACATGTTGCCCAAACAAGTTGCCCTGTGGGAACTCAGAATACAGAGAATACTTCTCTGCCTGTTTTGAAGGGTTCTACCCCCCTGGACAACACTGGTTTTGACCTTCGTCCATGCAGAAAATTGCCTAGCCTCTGGGAAGAATTTGAATCTACAGTGGTGTGAATTAGGTGATAGAATACTATGTAAGATTGTCACAGGGTGAAAAATTTAGAGCTTTTGGGTTTATTAGTATAGTAAGTAGATAAAAGCAGAAAACATCAAAATGGAGGATAGTTATTGTTCTCCAGACCTTCTTCTTGTTCTCCATCTACTCCATATTCTGTGACAGAAGTGGTCTGGGATGATTGGATAGAGAATTCCGCAGTTCCTGCCTGCGTGACTAGGTGATTTATTAGACACTGGTAGAAAAATGAAAATATCTTGCGTTTTAAGTTTTCATTGGGTAATTTACCTTTAAAAAGGCTGTGAAATCTTGATAATTTGGCTTTTGCTGCATTTTCTGCTTCATGCTATGTCTGGGTCACATTAGTGGCTTGTGCTTTCCCGATAAGACTTAATAAACAACCATCTGAAGATGAGAAAGCCAAAGGTCCCATTCGTCTCTGACTCCTGGCAAAGACTCTACAAAGTCTCCCCCACAAGGGAAGACACAATTAAGGCGCCAACTGCGTCATTGCCCCATCCCTGGAAGTGTTTAAGGCCAGGCTGGATGGAGCTCTGAGCACTCTGGTGTGGTGGAAGATGTCCCTGTCCATGGCAGGGGGGCTATTGGAACTAAATGATCTTAAAGGTCCCTTCTAGCCCAGGCCATCCTGTGATTCTGTTTCAGTGATTCCATGATTCTATGATTTGCATTTGACATGTATAGTGCCATTTTTAAACATGTGCAGAACCCTTAAGAGGGCACAAAAGAGGCAACAAGCACCAGAACTGTCTATAGCAATATGACTAAACATACCTAAAAATTGTGTCTTCCATTCCCACCTCTTACAGGCACTTCCAAATAAGGTATCATCCATAGCATCCAAATAGAATACATTAATCTCATATTAAAACAAAAGGAAATTTATGTTAACTAATACTTTGAAGAAGTACACTTTATTGAGCAGTATTTTGAGCACAATCATGCTTGACCATCCTGAGAAGATGGGCACTTGTAAGACAAATCAATAACTAGCTGCAGAATTGATGCTGCTGACAGGGGTTTGGGTTCTATGACCATCTGAGCAGAACTCTTGTCACCGGTACGATGGTGGACATCATAAAGATGGTTTTAAACTAAGAATGGCAGTGAAGGAGAGGGTAACCAGCAATCCTGTGAGGGAGCAACTAATAGTTGGCTAAGAAAAGTTCATAGGACAATGTGACAGCAAAGGATCAAAAAACCAACAGAATTAGGGCTTTTTGCATGTAACAAAGGAAGTGCCTACAAGGCACCAATATGCAAAACTCTCCCAAATTCTCCCCAGACATTTAACGTGCTGGGATGTCTCTTTGAAGTGTCAATATACTAATGCATATAGTATGGGGAATAAATAAATAAAGACTGTGTGCAATTGCAGAGCTACATTCTTATGAGATCATGGAGATGTGATGGGATGTTTTCCATCACTGGAGTCTTGAAATGGAGGGATGTAGGGTTTTTAAGAAGGACAGGATGGGAAGAAAAGGAGGAGGAGTTGCCCTTTATGTGAGAGACCAACTACAGAGCATGGAGCTCTCCCTAGGAATGAATGAGTAACCAAATGAGAGCTTAAAGGTTAGGATAAGAGTACAGGCAAAAGTGACATTATAGTGGGTGTCTGCTATAGGTTTCCTCACCAGGAAGTGAATCTGGCCTTCTGCAGACAGTAGTAGTCTCACATTCACAGGACCTAGTCCTCTTAGGAGACTTCAGCCACTGCCCCACTGCTGGGGGACAAGACAGCAGGACAATATCAGTCTAGGAGATTCCTGAAGAACATTCACGATCACTTCCTGCTCCAAGTGGTAGAAGAGCTGATTGGGTGTTCTGTTTCACTTCATATTCATCAACAAGGAGGGGTTCATTGGGAATGTGAAGGTCAAAGGCAGCCTTGACTGCAGGGACCACAAGACAGCAGAGTTTAAGATCCCTAAGGCAGGGAAAAGGGTACAAAGCAAGACTGCAGCCCTGCACTTTAGCAGAAAAGACTTTGACCTCTTTGAAGATCTGCTTGGAAGAGTTCTCTGGGATAAGACCATGAAGTTAAGGGAATCCCAAGAAAGCTGGTTAATATTCAAAGCTCACCTTCTCTAAGCTCAAGAGCAGACCATTTCAACTAGGAATGAATGAAGTGTGGGAAAAATTCCAGGATGCCTGCATGGATGAACAAACCATGCCCTGGCCAAACTCAGACACTAAAAGGAAGTATACAGAGGGTGGAAGGAGCAAAAAGCAACCTGGGAGAAATAGAGATGAAGTTAGGAAAGCTCAAGCCCAAATGGAACTGAATTTGCTAAGATGTCAAAGACAAAAAGAGAAGTGCTTATGTAAGTTTATAGGAAACAAAAAGAAGGTTAGGAAGATGCTGGGCCATTGCTCTCCAGGATTGGTGACCAGGTGACACAATATACAGAAAAAGACTGAGGAACTGAACACCTTCTTCATGTTAGTCTTCACTATAAAACTGATTTTCAGGAGTCCCAAGCCCCAGAGGCCTGGGGATTAATTTGGAGTAAGGAAGACCTGTTCCTGGTGCAGTAGGATCAGGTTGGGAAATGGACATGCCTAAAACAATTGGATTAGATGGTTGTACTCATAAGAACTCAGAAAGCTGACTGATGCTGCTTTGAGGTCACTCTGAATAATATTTCAACAATCATGGTAGCTGGGAGGGGTGCCTGAAGACTCGAGAAAAGCAAAGGTCAATGCTGTCTTCAAGAATGGCAAGGGAGATCCAGGAAAACGCAAGCTAGTCAGCTTCACCTTAACCCATGGGAAAGTTATGAAACAGCTAATACTGGAAACCATTCCCAGGCACATGAATGAGAAGGTGTTAATCAGTAATAGAATATATTCATAGAGGAGATTTCATCCTTGACCAACTTGATAAAGTTCTACTATGAAATGATGTCTTGGGAGGTGGGTGGAGGGGAGACCAGTGGACATTATCTACATTAACCCATTAACATGTATAAATACCTGAAGGGAAGGTGCAAAGAATACAATGCTGTCCAGTGACAGGACAAAAGGGCACAGACTGAAATATTGACGGTTCCTCCTGAATATCAGGAAACATGCTTTTACTGTGATACTAACTGAGCAACTGGCACAGGTTTCCCAGTAAGGTTTCGGAGTCTCTCTTGCTGGAGATACAAAAAAGCCTTCTTAACACTCTCATGGGAAACCTGCTCTACACTGTTCTGCTTGAGCAGAGGTTTGCTCCAGATGACCTCCAAAGGTCTCTTCCAACCTCAATCATTCTGTAATTGTGTCATAATTTTTTATGATGAAATTATTGCCTTGGTAGACAAAGGGAGGGAAGCACATATTTCCCACTTAGACTTCAGTACTATGTCTCCCATAAAATCTTCACAGAGAAGCAGTGAAATATCAGCTAAATGAGCAGATAGTGTGGTAGATAGAAAACTGGCTGAACAACTGTGTCCAAAGGTTTGTGATCAGTGCCATGAAGTCTTGATGGAGACCAGTAACTACTAAAGTTCTATTGGGTCAGTAGTGCTTCCAATCCTGTCACATCTTCATTAAAGATCGGGATAATGGGACAGAAGGTACCCTCAGCAAGTTTACCAATGACACAAAACTATGAGGAGTGGATGATATGACAGAGGGCCATGAATTCTACCATCCAGAAGGACCTCTTCAGATTGGACAAATGGACTGACAGAAAACTCTTTTAATAAAGTGCAAAGTCCTGCCTGTAGGGAGGAGCGACCTTCTGCAATGTATGGTGCCAGACAAATGCAGAGAGTAAATTGAACAAGAGTCAACTTGCCCATGCAGCAAAGAACACCAGGGATATGCTGGGGTGAGCTGCATAAGTCTTGCCAACAGGTCAATGGAGACAATTCTTCTCCTCTCCTCCTCTCTGGTGAGGTCACTGCTGGAGCATGAGTTTCGATTTAGAGTTCAGTACCACAAGAGAGACAAGGAGCTTCTACAGAGTCCAGGAAAGGGCCATGAAGGTGGTGAAGAGACTGGAGCATGTCCCATAGGAGGAAAGACTGGGCAAGCAGGGACTGTCTAGCCAGGAGAACACTCAGGGAGGGATCTCATTAAGGTTTCTAAATAGCTGAAGGGATGGTGTAACAAAGACAGGGACAGGCTCTTTCCAGTGGCACTCAGTGACAGGGTTCAAGGAGAAGGACACAAACTGAAATACACCTGGTGCTTCCTCAACATAATGAGATATTCTTTTACTGAGAGGTTGACTGAGCACAGCAACAGGTTATCTACAGAACTGGTGGACAATTCATCCATGGAGACCTTCAAAAGCCACCTTGGCAAGGTATTGGGAAAACTGTACAGAGCAATGAGGTCACCCCTCACCCTCCTTCTCTCCACACTAGACAAACCCAGAGCCCTCAGTCACTCCTCACAGGATGTGCCTTCCAGCCCTTCCAGCAGCTCTGCCATCCTTCTCTGGACCATTCAAGGACCTTCCCATCCTTCTCAAACTGTGGGGCCCAGCTTTACTGCATCCCAGGGGCAGAATCTGGTATTTTTCCTTATTGAATTTCATGCCACTGATGATTGCCAAGGTTCCAGTTTATCCAGATCCCTCTGCAAGGCTCTCATCCCTCAAAAGGGAAAACAGTTTGGTATCATCAGCAAACTGGATAATGTGTATTCAACCTCTTCATCCAGATTATTTATAAAAGTGTTGAACGGAACTGGCAACTGGGCCTAGAATTTAACACTGAGGAACATGGCTAGTGACTTTTCACCAGCCGGTTTTAGCCCCATGTGCTACAACCCTTGAAGCCCTGCTGTTCAGCCAGTTCTTCACACAATACACTGTGTACCTGTTCATCTCACAACTATGTAACTTGTCCAGAAGGATTCTGTGAGGGACAGTATCAAAAGCCTTCCTAAAATCCAGAAAAACTACATCATCACCTCTCCTTCATCCACACTGTAGGTGACCTTATCATAGAGGGATATCAAAATATTAAAGAGGACTTTCCTTTTTTGAACCTGTGCTGAATGTGTCTGAGGATTGCATTAATCTCTAAATGTATTTCAATAGCACCCATTATGACCTTCCCCATAAAAATTCCACATACTGAGATTAAACTAACAGTCCTGTAGCTTCCTGGAACTTTCTTCATACCCTTATAAATTGCAGTTATATTGGCTAGCTTCCAATCAACAGGGACCTCCCCAGAATCCCAAAATCTTTGACAGATGTTCCTGATTTAACATCTACCAGGCCCCATAGACTTATGAACATTCAACTGATGTAACATTCCTTACAATTTCAATGTTCACAAATGGAATGTCACTGCTCACAAAGTCCTCTGACTCAGGAATGAGCAGTCCAAGGTCTATTTTTAATATTAAAGACTGAAGAAAAAAGGCATTCAATGCCTTCATTTTTCCTTCATCATCAGTTGCTAGATGTTCACCTTCAACAAGCATTGGTCCAGTATTTTCTGTAGTCATCTGTTGCTATTGACCTACTTGAAGCCTCTCTTGTTTTCTGAAACAGCACTGGCCAGTTTCAACTCTACTTGAACTTTGTTCTTTCACATTTGCTCTCTGCATTTAGGAACCACAGCTCTGTCCTGCAAAACTGACCTCACTTCCAGAGATCATACAATTTTTTTTCCTTCATGAGGAGTTTTCTATTCAGCCAATCTGATCTTCTGCCCCATTTGCATAGTGGGATTCCTTGCTCCTGTGCATTTAAGTGGTGGTTCTTAAAGACTGACCTGTACTCATGGACACCATAACCCTCAAAAGCAGATTCCTGGGGGACACTGCTGACTAGCTCCCTGAGTAACTTAAAGTTTGCTCTCTTAAAATCCTGGCTACCAACTTTACTGAACTTTTTTGTCATTACACCAAAAATGCTAAACTCAAGTATTTTGTGAGAACTGTGGCCAAGACAGCAGCTTAACCTTACATGTGCCAAGAGTGCTTTTCTATTCACTAATATGGAGTCTAGGAGACCTTGTTTCCTAGCCAGCTCATTGAGTGGTTGTGACAAGAAATTACCTTCAGTATAACTCAGAAATTTCCCAGACTTGTTTGTCACAGTAGTATGTTATTCTAGTGATGTCTGAGATGTTAAGAAACCTCAAAAAATGCTGCTCTCTAAATCAGCTTTTGCTGCTCCTCAGCTTCAGTGACAGGTTTCTGTGCATTGGTACATGTGGAGTCATACAGCACTTGAAAAGAATCCTCTGCAAATGCAAATTATTCTAGCTTCACTCATACCAATGAAGCTATGCCTATTTAGAACAGGCATGGAGCTGGTCCACTTTGTAAAATAAATAAATAAATAATAAAAGCTAAATAGCAAACTGAAACTCTTTGCAAGGAAATTTACAGCTCAGAGCAGATTTTTTTTTCATGGGAGTTATAAACCCTTGAAAGTAGCAGGTTTATAATGGAAATGCTGACACGACTTTAACTATAGCATTGCAAATGGCGATGCTATAATTAAGCTTCGATCTTCTTTGGAAAAAAGGAAGAGGGAGGTTATTGTTCAATGGACTGCTCTGTCATTTGCTGCAGCGATCCTTAATTGTGTCTCATTACTGCAAGATGATCATTACTCTACTTGTCTATCTGATTTAGAGACCACTAAAAGTGTCTTGTAACAAGCAGCCGTCTCCTATGCAACAGTTCTTTGGTTCTCACCCTCATTACTCAGAATCTGTCCAATTATTTGTCATTAAAGTAATAAAAAGGACTGCAGTAGAAAATGTGGGAGGTAATTGTTGGAGGCCTGCCGAGGAAAAAAATGAAAACTGTTTTCAAGGCACTGGGAAAGTGACATTGTTAATTAAGTGTTAGAGAATATGCAAATCAGTCACAATCTCAAGAGACTGTAATAAAATAGAGCAAACATTATTATCATTTGAGTAAAAGAAGGCAGAATTTCCCAGTCAGTGTTAGGTTTAGTTACTTCCTAAGAATGGCAGTGGCAATAGGGTGCAAGCTCTAAATAAAATGAGCAGACAGGTGTATTTCAGCATAAACTGCCCTTCTAACATTCTGCAGCTGAGAGACAAGGAAGAAGGCAGCCACAATATAGGAGCCCAATTAAGGATTTCCTATAAATGCAGTTTATTTGATAGCTACCTCACATGAGAATGTATATATCACACACTACATCTCCTTCACAAAAAGTCAAAACCAAAATTGTACATGTGACTTCATTGTTTGTTTCTATCACTGAATTTGTTCTAATTTACACTTCAGCTTCATGTGTTCATTTATTCAAACAGAAAGAGAGAGAAAGGCCAAGAAGGAGAGGGAGAGAGAAAAACAGCAAGAAAGTAAGAGCAGTACAAGAACTCTAGTGCAACTAATTTAAAAAAAAAGATTGGGGGAGTCTTCTTAGGTAATTATTTACACAAGCAAAAAAAGGATAAATCAGTCCTTAATCACACAGTTGTGGAAGGAATATTATTGAAAACAACTGTAATTTGGGCACATCATGAGCAGATGCAAAGGTGTGACACATCACTTCAAAACAATCGGGTCCCAAATAATCAATTTTCCTTCATGCCAAGCTTTATCTAGGAAAAAGGATACTCAAATTTCTGAGGAAAACAGTTCAGATGTGAACTAATAGATTTAACTGAACATAGCTGGGCTATAAAACGTTAATTTCCAGAGCAGAAATGCAGGCACAAGGAGGAGGCGTCTGGACTAAAAAAGCCTCTCTGAGGCATCCTGATAGGGATCTTGTCTTGACTTGGAAGGGAAGATGAAGGCACCTTTCAAGGTATCATAGATTGGTGTAATACATTTTGTGTAAGGACCATCAAGGAACTGTTTGGTTCATGGTTACTTCATATTCAAGAATTTGCTGAGGTTTCTTGGGTCAGCTGAAAACAATATCAAGAGTAAAATTTCTGTGTTCCTTGCATGTATCTCTACCTTCTGGCCCCCTGAAACAAGTCCTGCTTAACATGCAATTTTGAGTCTGACAGGAAATAATCACTTCTTTGTAAAGATATGTATACAGAAGCAAGCTGGTAGACAAATTGTACCTTGCCAGACTTGGCACAAGCAAAGTGTTGGACCTTGAGCTTTAGAAGAAGAGAAAAGCATATTAAGATTTACACAGACCAGATGTCTTCCTTTTTTTACCCGCTCAGGTTTAAAACAGGATGATCAGACAGAAAACACAGGGTAACCTGATGTTCCTGCAGTAGTGAAGTCAGTGAAACTTGACCACTGCGTAGAGAACCAGCCTGTAGCAAAATTTAGTCTTCTTTAACTGGTAAGCAACCAAGGTTAATTATTCAAGTAGCAGAATGGGAATATAAAATAGTTGTAGCAACATATTTGACCTCAGTATTCTGCTCCTGAGCATTTAAGACATTATTACAGGTATTATGAAAATACATAGCACAACTTATTTGAGGGTTAGGAGTTTAAATGGAAAGTGTTAAGGAAAAGCGGTTTAATAGATATTAACTCTCTAAACTTTGAAGTCTGGAAAGCAAAATAAAATGTATAAACACTGCATATAATTCTAAATTGTCGTTGTGGCCAGCTCTACAAATAATTACAACTGAAATACTTTGCCCTAGGACAGAGAGGAAATTTCCATCCTACAATCATGTGGGATGGTGACTGCAAAATGCACAGAAGAATAACTCTAAGATACAAGGTTAATTCCAGAAAATAGCAGCAAGTTGACATCAGGGTGTTTTCCCCTAATAGCACAGAAAAGCAGGTGTTTTTTCTTTTGGTGTTGTTGAGGTTTCTGGAACATGCTTCGTTAACCTTTTTAAAAATCACAAAACTCTCCTAATATATGTAGTTAGAATGGAAGTTCATTCAGCTAGTGTAACCCTACACACCCAGTAAACTCATTTTTTAAATGGTACATTATGAACAAAACCCCACTGCACACAATCAGTATTTTCAGAGTCCCACATCTCAGTCTAATCATAACCAGATTTTTTGAGTGGCAGTGTTCACTGTATTTTAGTTTATCCCTTTTACATCCCACACACCACTTCTGAAGTCTCAAATATTTTAGAGGTGTTGAAGTAAAGACTGCAAACATAATTCAGAAACAGAGGAAGTGTTTTATCTGTCTGTTCCTGTGCTAACACATACTAAAATATTTTTCTGTCCTTATTGCACTCTCAAAGATACACCAGGAGAGCTACTTTGGAATACTGACAAGTTCAAGAAAATGGAAAAATCAGACAAGTTTCAAAAATAAGAATAGAATAATTCTTTGTCTATCTTAATTGCTAAAATATATGCATGTCTATCATGTTTGGAGTTACTTGTAAGGAATTTTTGTATAGTTCATCTTGGCTTCTCTCTAGAAGTTGCACTGCACATTTTCTACATTTTCCCAATTTTTAAACACAGCTATAGTTTGTAAAATGAAAAACAAAAACTAAAACTAAAAATAAAATCCAGTTGTGAGTTGGCACCGTAGTAAGTTTCTCTGGATATTTAGAACATGCTAAGTATCCTTTTTAGAGTATGCCAAAGTACAGGAGGTGGTTTTTTGGGCTTGCCAATTCTCATAGTGTAGATTATGATCTTCAGTGTAGGCCACCTCAATTTAACACTTGTTTTTCACTTGTCATTTTTATACTTCTAATCCTTTTCCTTTCTTCCATATGCCTTCATTATATCCTTTTTATTATTATTGTTTTAGGCACAAAGTAAAACAATGCACATTATAGATACCGCTCTCCATCCCCATCCTATTTTCCTATGATGACTTTTTTCAACATTTTGTGGACAGTATCACTGCTGCAGCAAATGTCATTAGCAGATTGACTATTTTTTCCAATGCTTGAAAACTCTGAGAGGAGGCAATTTTATCAGGTGTGTGAGTTCTAGAGGTTTAAAAATAAGATTCTACTCAGTCTGTGTTTTAAGCTTTTCATTAGAGCCAAATACCAGGTTTCTTTCTGAAAATTAAATAAAGGAAGTTGGAAATAGGGACAACCCAGTCTTGTCTTCAACCTAGTCTTGTCTTCAACAAGTTGAAGTGCAAAGTTTGTTTATTCACTCTTCTAGTTATATAATTTAAACTTGACTAAGCTGAGTAAAAGGTTCATTAACTCTTTATTAGGACACTTTTGATAAGGTGGAAAAAAATTAAAACTGTGTAAGCAGGTTTCTATTCATCGAACACATTTTTCACTACCTGTTGCCCTTTAGGTTTTTCAAATTAAGTGTATAATTAGTTCGACTATATTCTTTCCTTAGAGATAGACAGAAAAATCTATGACTTGTGAAGGTGGAAAACAAAGAAATCAATAGGCATCTGCCTTAGTGGGAACCTGAGGGGATTTGTAAGTGTGGCAGCAAGAGCTGCCAGTTTTGCTATCTAAGACGCTATTCTACACTGTATCACAGATTATCTCTTGATTATTATTGCAGAATCAGTAAAAGAATAAAATACAACAAACTCTGCTTGCTTAGAGCAGAGAGAACACACTTGGAATCTACTCAACGATTTCTCATGAGTGAATTTTGATTCATATTCTTCTACCCTAACAAATACTCCCCATACATTACACAGGCCCAAGGACTCTTGCAAATAGAGTTTATTTGTACAATAGTCTGGAAATGTTAAAACTATGAAGGGTTTGGGGAAGAAAATGATGGAAACCTTTGGTAATGAAAATGTTATATCAAACTGCTTCTCAGTTTTTAGTCTCGCATGAATCACTTACGAATAAAATATATTTTGGGGGAGGTTGGGTTTTGGGTTTGTTTGGTTGGTTGGTTGGATTTTTGTTTATTTGGGGGTAGGGTCATGAGTACTGTGCATCTCAGAAGAATTTGCTATGCATATGGACTTTTAACATGAAAATATTACCTTCCAGTGAGTGTAAACGTTTCTAGCACAAACATGCTTTCCTATAAACTAGTAGCCTAAAACCAGTCAAGGAAATGAACATATACATATTTTTTTAATATATGTATATATATATATATATATATATATATATATATATATATACACAATTCAATATATTTATTTCCTTTTTTATATATTTTCGGTACCAAAAAGCTAACACTTCTAAGTTTTAAGCAGAGCTTCAATTATTTGCTTCTATAGGAAAATACAATTAATTCATGATAGGGTAACCTTACTTCAAATATAAATTTATAAGTCTTCTTTCAACTTATCTGGAAAGGAGCTCATTTTTGAGATCTGAACATGTTCAGAGCTAAACTTAATCTGGGCAAACATTGTGTTCCAGTTATTTACTGGACTCAAGTATCATGAAATGGATTCTTCATGTTATAGTTGTAAAGTGCTGCCTGGGTAGTAATCTGCATTATAGTTTAGTTACAGTTTCATTAAATAACTTTAAGAAGCAAAAGAATAAGTATATTTAAAAGATTAAATAATGCACCAAGTTGCTAAAGAAAGACATCTAAATTCCCCTGGAAGGGATCTTCTGGATCATATTTACCTGATTGTAAATGGACAGTAAGCTGTCGTATTTTAAAAGTAATATAAGACACTTATAAACTTTTCTGCAAATAATAATAGAATTAAAACATGGTCCTGATGATGAACATTGACTGGGCTACATCTCTGGAAAATAACTAATTTCATTTACAGTTCATGAATAACTACACTGATAACAACACTAAACTCGATGAATTAAAATACTTGCTGAATCCAAGTCAGCAAGATTAAGTAGAACAATAATATGAAAACTTTAAAAATTAAAAGAGCCAAGAAAAACCAAGATTGTGAACCACAGTTTATATGAATAAGATAGATTATGACACTCTTACAATGATTCACTGTGTCTGACCCTTTGCAATTATTTTCTAGCATTTTTAAAGTGGGAGAGGTTGTTAGTATTTGTGTCATTGTTAGTAGTAGCTATAATACTTTTTAAAAATACCCTGAAAACAGAACCATTTCTGTCTCTACTCTATTACTCTTTTCCCAAGCTATAACTAACTTCCCACGTGTTCAGGGAGACAGCTGACAAAACAGTGAAAATGCACATTATATGGGTTTGGATCCTTTCACTGCCAGTCCCTTCCATTAGTTATGAGACTTAAACAGTAAGTTGCAGGCACTTAGCTATGTAATTATTTTATGAGATCCATATTCTGGTTAAAGCCTGTTATTATTATTAGATATCATGTAAATCAAAGAGTAGCTTACAATCTCATTACTATAAATCCATGAGTTCTGTCAACAAAATTTGACCCAAGGAGTTCCTGTTGTTCACACCATTTTGCAATAAAACAGAAGTCATCTAGACATAAATAAATACTTCTTCAGAAGTAAAACTGAAGATAATTGTGAAGGATTGCTATGTGCACAATGTTCTGAAAATAAGAATCTAAATAGCATAACAATGTGTCTTCCACATATTGTGTTAGAACAACTCTGATGCCCTCAAGTGGGAAAAAGATATTTTAACACCTGCCAGCTTGGCTGAAAATTCATGTTAGGAAACAAATATAACCTTGCCAAAAAATTTAAGGAAAAACTTTTGATATTAAGAATAGAAAAAAATTTCTTTTCTTTCAGTTTGAGCAGGAAGATGCACCAAATGCATGAAAACAAATAAACAAACAAAAAAACAAAACCAAAAACAAAACACCAACCAAACCCCACAAATGAAAAAGAACCTCCAGCAAACAAACAAGACATGGGAATTATTTGATGAAAAGTCAGGTAACAAACATAAAATGTGCATCATTCCTATGAAAGCCTTTACTTCCTATAATTATTTAAGTGTTCAGAACTGTACTTGATTTATCTATTTATCTAAGAACTGCCTTCAACAGAAAAACAATCATTAATTTCCCACTTTTTACTTCAACCATCAGCTCTTTTAAATATGGTCTTTTCAAGTGGGAAGCCTAATTACTGTGTTTAGGGCGTAGGTGGTTAATGGAAGAGTGAAAAATAAAATTTGTTGTCTTTTGTTTAAATTCATTCAAATCTATATCCTGGGGTAGAATAAATTTTTTTAAGACTTGTTATTTTATTGATTAACTGTATATTGCTTAATCTTCATATCACATTGAACATTAATAAAAAAGGTCTGCTGAAATTGATTATTTCTGGATTTAGAAATGTACCATTACTATATATTTGTACTGAAATACTACCAAGTTGTTCCAGGAATAAGCTACACTTATAGACACCTATAAACAACCAGCAAAAAAAGTTACTCATATGACAATGATTTCAGAATTTGTGTATTTTTATGACCTGACTACAGCAGAGTCTCTGGGAAAAGTAAGATATAAGGGTTACATCATTTAAACCAATGGCCATTTCATAGATTTTCTCCCCCCAAATAGTCTAGATGAATGTGATTATAGTCCCTTTGGAACCCCTTTATTTCTTTCTCCATGATAAAATATATATGACAAAAAAATTACTCAAAGAACTTAGGAGTTTTTTATACTGTTAGATGATCTGTGAACAGTCTATTTTCTGAGTGTATTCATTATTTTACCATAAATACTTTATGTGAACATATCTGCCCAAGGGTCTACTGCAAACTATTCACTTTGGTTACTGTATTTCTTATACTATTTTTAATTCATCATTTGTGCTGTATGCCTAAATCACATGAGTTATATGGCATTGTTTCTGCTTGTCAGCTATTTGACTGAAGAAAATCTTTGTAAAGCAGTAGGCAAATTATTTCATCAGGACTATTATATTACTAAACAAATATAATTGGATGTATACGAATATTCTTCTGAAGAATATTCCTCATTATTCGTACAAACATAAGTCTCTTCTGAGCAAGTGTTTGCAACAAAAAACCAGGTAAACAGAAGCATACATTCTGGTCAGAACAAAATCAGTTGGAATTTTAGGCCATGAGCACACTTTTTCTTCCCATTACTCAGCCTTGGTCTCTTCACTTTAAAAAATGCTATGAAATTAATAAACACTACAATTTCTACACCAGAAAACAGATAAATACAACACAAGAAAAAAATTCATAGTGATGCTGCAACCAGCATGAGCAAACTCTTCAAATTTATATAAAATTTTAGACTGATCATTCAAGATTCCCTTTGTAATGAGGAGAGCACCTCATTACATGAGAGGAGAGAAAGTTACATCACTTCAAAGGATTATGTAGACCCCACCTCCTAGTGCAACTCAAGAAACAAAGGAAATGAATTCTGCTCCAATAACCACAAGACTCAGATTTGGCCTGAAAGGCTGCCTTTAAAATATCACACCTTTTGCCTCCACATACACAGAAACATGTCTGTGAGCATTGTATGGCCAGGGCTGTATTTCTTTGGGGAATCTTTGTCCAAAAGTGAGGCAAAGTATGGATAGTAAAAAAAAAAGAACAATAATAAAAAAAAAAAACCACAAAGCAACAAGCATCCTAGGGCAATACCGTAAGATTATCCCTTTTAGAGTAAATATTGGCACTGTGATAGTTTAATTCCTTTATAGCATTTTCCCTGGATCAGATGGGTTTCCTTGTAAGGCTAAGGATGACACATGGAGAGGCAGAAGCAGCATTGGAATAAAATCAATGAACTTTTCAAGTTTTCAAATTTATACTGAAACCCAGATGTTTCAAATACTCAAGCTGACTTTTATTTAGCATATTTATTTTTCCAGGATAACTATTCGGCCTTGACTCCAGCTCTCAAAAAAACTCCAGGAAAAAGACTGTTCCTTTTTCCTGTGTCTTGGGGAAGTCCTCACCTGCTTAGGATAAGCCCTAAAATCACAGCGCATCCAAACTGTAGCATTTCTACATTACTTTCTGTCAAACTGGAACCTACAGCTTCTTGCTGACAAGCAACCTGATAAATTTTAGGCTCCCCCTCTCTTAAAACTAGTGCTTTTCCTTATGACCAATATAATTTTATTACTTCCCTGAAACTTTCTACATTTGCACTTTTTTTTGCAAAGATAGGGGAATGGTTTCAAACTGAGATAGTAGGGCTAGATTAGATATTAGGAAAAAAATCTTACTGTAATGGTAGTGAGGCACTGGAATAGTTTGCTGTCTTGGGGTGACTTTATGACATGTATCCCCTATTGCTGCTCTATGCCCAGACATGATTCCTGTGCCTTTCTGTGTCTTTAAAACTGGGTGAGAGAGAAAGAAAAAAAACCAGCCAGGCAAACTTTTCAAAGCAGTTTGTGCTCCAAGGTCACTCTATCTTCTCTGCGTGTTTCTGCGGAGGCAAGCACCTTCCTGCTTTTCCCGGCTCTTGGGTCCTTTTCTTGTAAGAGAGAGACAGAGAGTTAAACTCCTTTGTTTTCCTGGGACTTCGGTTTCTTCTTCTTGTCTTCTGGACTGTTCAACAATACCAGAACACACCGGGAGACCTTGCACTGGCCCATAGTGGGGGCCCCCAACACCGAACTCCAGCTCCAAAGAGGAGAGAGAGACCACAGAAAGGACTCTAAAATCTTCGCAGGTTTCTCTCCACAGCAAGAGAATTATTTATTATTTAGCATTATTGGTTTTTTCCCATGTGTTTGTTAAATAAATAGGGTTTTTTTCCTTAACTTTGCTCTGAAGAATTTCTTCCCAAACCTCATGGGTAAGGGGTGGCTGTAACCTGCCTTCTATCACAGGACATTCAAATTCTGAAGTTCCTCTGAATTTGTCTCAAAACCAGAGTCAATTTGTCTCTTGCCCAGAGAAGTTGTGGATACACCATTCCTTAAAGTGGTCAAGGCAAGGTTAGATAGAACTCCGAGCAATTAGGTCTAGTGACAGGTGTTCTGGTCCATGGGAGAAGGTTTGGAATTAGATGATCTTAAGATCTCTTCCTATCCAAACCATTCTATGATTCTATGATCCTATGATCCTGCTTTGAAATAGCAGTTTTTGCGTAGAAGTATGTAGCACAAATAAGTAAATGACTTTCAAAACCAAACAAATATTCCTGAACTCTCTAACTCATTGTTCTGTCTGCATCTAAGGGGATGCAGATATGGTTCACTTAAAAAAAAAAAGGAAGGAAAACATACTACTTGTTTCTTAGGGTCAACATCACCTTCTTGTTCACATGCCCTCTTAAGTGTTTCACTGAGGAGTCTCACTACCCACTGAGTCTTCCTCAGAAGCTTATTTGAAATCACCACCAAAAGAATAAACAAAACCAAAAAAAAAGTAAAAAACCCAACCCTCCAAAATAATACAGAAGTTGTCCTGTGAGAGTGAAACCTCTGATGTTTTCCTCTGATGGTAAATCAACTTTGGAAAAGGATCTTAAAGTTGCTTAGAAGTTGCTGTCAAGAACTTTGCTTTTTTGTCACTAAGAATCTCTTTAAATCTGCCACAATTATGGAAAAATACCCAGTATTCAATAAAGACTTGTTGTAATTTAGCTCGCATTTCGTTAAAACTAAAGTTTAGTATGACCAAGCATATTCTACTTTTCAGATTCTACTCTTCTACAGATGATGTCTCCCCACAGCATTTAACGTCTTTCAGACCAGAAAGAAAATAGGGTTTTTCCTGCTATTCCAAACCAAGTTTTGCTTTGCACTGCCATTCAACCCAGTGTCTTCCAAACATGCCTTCATCTGTTACCCCATCATGCCTGGAATGGAAATTGCCTGATTTGAACAGGAGCCCAAAAATGGTTTTTGAACAACAGACACTTTTAAGTAGATAAGAATGAACATTATGACAAAAATGAGAATGAAGGAGGTGATAGAAATTATAGTTGGCAGTGGAAGAAACAGAGAAGTCTCAAAATGGCGAGGACAAACCAAGGAATGCTCCAGCCAAGGAAAGCAGCGCTGTAAAAGAGGTAGGTTGGGAATTATTGTGAGCTGAGAGGAAAGGGTAAGTGTGAATGGACTTTTCAGAAACACCAGGCATAAAACCAGAAAGAGATTGGTCAGAAAAAAACCCCAAAAAGTTATTCATTCTTTCCTATAGTGCTGTGTCTGTAGAACTAGACTTAAAAACCCAAGTCAACAATTCTTGCAAGCACTACCAGTTTTGGAGTATTTCCCTCAAGGGCATTCAGTACAGCTGGACACTAAATAGCTTGCTACCAAGCAATGACTCAGTCTAAAACTGCTTATTTGGAAAGATTATTCCAGATCAGCCATCTTTCAGAAGTTTATAGAACAAAACTTGATTTTAATTTTAATCAGTAAACTTGTATTTACGAGTTCTAAACCAAATATCCCAAAGACTGAATCAAGGAAATAAAATACTTTGGTAAAAACTTAGGAATTAAACACTGTGGGGGAAGAAAAAAAAAAAAAAAAAAAAAAAGGCAGATTTAGCATTTTATTTAAAATTAGCTGTTAAAATTGGGAAGAATGCCCATTAACAGGTGCTCATTTTTATGCTGTGTACAAGTGACTTGTGCTAAGCAGCCTCATTTACAGTGTGGATCAGACTCTCACTAGTTGCCAGCACCTGGATATACGGTCTGTAGCAGACAGCTACGGACCCTTAGAGGCACAGGAGCACTTTCCCATCCAGAGCTGGCTGTTAATAGCTCCACCCACCTCGTTTCTCCTGAGTCCCTTCACCTACTCACCAGCTGGTGGAGCTTGTCCATCATACACTCACTCATCCGCACTCCAGACCCTGGCACCATGTACACATGGTCTTCCTACTCCCCAGTCCAAGTTTATTAATAAGATAGAATTTATTAATAAAATCAGACAGACTGTGCTGATCAGGCACAGGGAAGGCCAGACCTGTGGCAGATCAATAACATGTGATCAGTTCTTTTTATCCCCTTCCAGCCCTAGTCCAAAGGTGATCTGCTCCTGATGACTTATCTTGGTAGGTTTCACACCTGGACATGGAAGCTGAACATCACCTGGGTCAGCTCTGGACGGACCCAGACAAGGCAGGTGTTCCTCTGGAACCTGCAGTTTGTGTTCCCATCTGCAATCACATGTCCCTGTGTTTTTCTGAGCTAGAGGAGATGGGCCTTTCTTTGACAGGGTAATGACCCATGGGATGGGCCTAGGAGTAGCTGCAGCTGGATATTATTTGGCTCTCAAATAATATCAGTGATCTTTCTCTGTGCTCCTTTGTGGGCATGCAGAGGAACTTTTATCACATCACCTAAAAAAGCTTGATTCAATCATGTACCATAGTTCAACACTTTATATTAGCCCTAGCAAACAAATAGTTCCTATATGCTAATTATTTTCCAGTTCATATTTTCCAGAAAGAATACTTGGCTATTTTGAAGGCTTCAAGCAGTAGTTTCAAGTGACATATAATGATATAGAGGGCTTCTTTTAGGCAAAGTCTATTTTATCAGATGGTTTGTAAATTATTTATTCTTTAGAGTTTTCCAGTCTCATTAGATGCATTTATTCCCTTGAAATACTTGACTAAAACCCAGTTTTTGTTCAGCTCAGCACTCTGAGTTTGTCTTGAGTAGATCGCACCTGACAGACAGCTTATGCTTCAGAAATCTTTCCAAGAGACATGCTATAATGGTACCAAAACGTTGCTGAACAGTTGGTGCTGAATGGGTACCAGATATTTCTGCCTTTAAAGTTAGGCTGCTGATTGCAAATGTCACATTTTTTTAAAAAAATATCTACAGCTTGATTTGATGGTACCAGTGATAGAGCATTTCCATGTCCCAATTTAGGTAAAACTCATCAGAAAAAAATCAACATAAAGTTTTCAAGAAAATTAGTGATTTCTCTCTCAGTTGGAGATTTTATTTATTTTCATAATTTGATTGTAATTCTATTCTAGCCCCATGGCCCCTGAAAGGTCAAACCTAAAAATCGAATAGTGATTTTTTTTCCCCTAAGAAGGGGAAAAACTTCCAGTAATGCTGATACCACTGGTTGTGTATTTTTTCCTTTTACAATATTTTTTAAAATTACAATTATTATATTTTATATTATCATGTTGTATAAGCTCTTTTGGTTCTTGTGGTATTTACACTTGTGTTAAGTATGGGCTTTTACACTTCCATCCTTACCCAAAGTAGAGCTGCAAATTTTAACTTTAAACATCTCACAACATTAAATCCAATTAAAATAGAACAGAATCTTAGATTGGCTTGGATTGGAAGGGACCTTAAAGATTATCAAGTTCTAACTGCCCTGCCATGAGCATGGACATCTCCCACTAGACCAGGTTGCTCAAAGCCCTGTTCAATGTGGCATTGAATACTGCCAGGGTTAGACATCCACAGCTTCCTGGGGCAACCTGTTCCTGTGCCTCACTATCCCCACTATAAAGAATTTCTTCCATACATCTAACCTAATTTTCCCGTCTTTCAGTTTGAAACCACTCCCCCTTGTCCCATCACTATATTTGGTTATGAAGAGTCCCTCTCCGTCTTCCTGGTAAGCCCTCTTCAGATACTGGAAGGCTGCTATGAGATCTCCACTCAGCCTTCTCCAAGTCTAACAGCCCCAACTTTCTCAGCCTGTCTTCTCTGACAAGTGCCCCTATCAATCTCACAGGCTCCTCTGGACTTGCTCCAACTGTTCCATGCCCTTCTTATGTTGTGTCTTCTTTTTCAGTGATGGAACAAGAAGTAATGGGTACAAATTGAAAGAGGACAAATTTAGGTTGGATATAAATGGAAGTTCTTTATCATTAGGGTGGTAAGACACTGGAACAGGTTGCCCAGGTTGGTTTTAGATGCCTCAACCCTGGCAGTGTTCAAGACCAGGTTGGATAAGGCCTTGAGCAACCTGGTGTAGTGGGAGGTATCCCTGCCCACAGCAGGAGGGTTTGGAGCTAGTTGATCTCTAAGGCCCCTTCCAATCCCTTGACATTCTGAGATCCTCCCAGTGCCTGCGTTTGCCTATCCCAACTTAGGTTGTGTGCCTATAGCACTTGCTATTGAAGATTAAAACAGAGAAGTCATTGACAGCCTCCGACTTTTCCTTAACCAGGGTCTCCCATTTCATTCTAGAGAGGCCCCTCATTATTCCTTATCTTTCTTTTGGTAGTAACATATCTATAGAAGCCCTTCCTTTTGTCTGACATCAGCCTCAGTTCTAAGTGGGCCTTACCTTTCCTGTCCTTATCCCTAACTTCTCACACAATTTCCCTGTATTTGTCTCAGGACACCTGTCCACTCTTCCACCTTTGTAAGCTTCTGTTTTTCCTCCGAGTTTTCTCAGCAGTTCCTTATTTATCCGTGCATGTCTCCTGTAATTTTTCTCAATTTCTTCCTTGTTAGGATGCACCACTCCTGAGTTTGGAAGACGTGATCCTTGAATATTAGCCAGCAATCTTGGGCCCCTCTGCCCTCCAGGCTCTATCCCACAGGACTCAACCCAGTAGGCCTCTCAAGAGGCCGAGGTCTGCTCTCCTGAAGGCCAGAGCAGCAAGCTTGCAGAATGCCTTCCTCACTTCCCTGAGAATCTCAAATTCCACCATCTCATGGTCACTACAGCCATAGCTGCCTTGGAGCATCACATCCTCCACCAGGTTCTTACTGATGGTGAGCAAAGGTCCAGCATTGCATCTCTTCTCATTGACTCCTCGATCACTCATATGAAGAAGTTGTCAACGATACATTTGAAGAATCTCCTGGATTGCTTGTGCCCTGTTGTGCTATCACAATATATGTGATAGAATTTTTTGGTAAAAATATTAAAATTCATCATAAAAATAATACTAATGTATGCTAGTTTATGTCAATAAATATGGCCCATAACTCAGCAATAGTCTTCAAAAGCTGAAGAAGTCTCACACAAGGTAACCAAGTAAGAGAAAAGGGGGAGAAAGTGTTCTGCAGCCATCACACAATATGCACAACCCATCCTAAAGCTCTTTACAAGTACTGATAAAGCCCTGCATCAGGTGCCCAGGAGAAAATAAAAAGCTACCTCTGAACTTTTTGGTTTTCTCACCACAGCTTTCACAAACAAACATTACCACCCTTCCTCATGACTCCTTGCTAGAAGAAAATATCCTATATCCAGATGCAATAACAGTCCTTAAACACAGATCAACACTGCTGATGATAGTGTATTTATAAACTAGTTATCTCTCAGGTAAAATACAGCATGGATTTTTGTATTGTATTTTAATATCAGAACAGTTGCAGAGGTTATTTATATTTTTTTATATTATAAATATAAATATTTATATGTTCTTTTATATAGGGTAGACTATTAACAGCAATACCAGTATTCAGAAAACTATGCATAGTCTCCAATGTTATTTTTCCATATTGAAGAAATAAGACCAAGGATATATTTCTTTCTTTCTTAAGCTTTGCCTTGGCAGGTTTTTGCCTTTTAATACCTCCAAAGCTTTTTAATAATCCCACCATACTAAGACTAGTCTTCCCTCAAAAAGTACAAGTCTTCCTGTACTGTTATTTAAAGTATCCTACTCCCTACCAGGTATATATGGAATGTAACTGCGATTTACTACCATCTAGAAGAGCTTTTACATGTGAATTTTCTACAGAAGGGATGCTTGCAGCAAATACTTTTATCAACAAAGACACAGCAAAAAATATTTACTTTCTTCAATATCATACACAGTATCAGTTAAGAAACACTGCCAGATGCCTAAGTAATCAACCAGCTGGATCTATGCAGCATCTGTGTGTTTCTATACCTCCATATCTGGCAGAAAACAGTGATCCCCAAGTTGGATAAGAACTTCTGATCAAACACTGCAAAGAAATTACTATAACCACAAAGCAAGGTATACTGTTCACATTATCTCCTTTACCACAAAATCAATAAAACATCTAATAATAAAAGAAAACCAGGCTTTGTTTAAGAAGCAGTGGAAGATTCTCATGGTAGTCTTTCAGTCTCTTCACTTTGGATTCCCAGTTCAGGCAATAACTAGATCTCGATAACGTCTGTCTATTCTTTACATGTAATCTTTTACTGAAGTCTCATATTAAGTTTTTCTGAATTAAACTTATTCCTCAACTAACTCTGCTGCTACTTGAAAAATTATAGGATCTTCTTCATACTCCCAGTAAAGAAATCTGCTATTCTCATATTGTCTCCAATAACCAATAAGTTTAAAGAAAATCATAAAAGGTTTTAACTAATAGTTCAGATAGCTTAAACTCAATTAATTTCCATTTAGGCATTCAAAACTTCAAAGAAGTATCTGTCTTTATGACCAGTGGAGATATTACTCAAAAGTAAGATGGTTTAAAAAATACATGGAGACATAATGTATACTATCAAATATCCAAAAGATTCATTACGTAGAATGCATGCATTATCTGTCTGCACTTGCATGCAAAATATCAACAATGGGCAGAAGGCAGGCATCCAACTCTGCCATATTCTGTGATTCTGTGATCTCTAAAGTCATCTGAGAAACTTCTGATCAACCGAAAAAAAAAAAAATTCCTAATGATATTTCTCCTAAACAGTGCATTCTTTACATGCCACATAGAAAAGGAACCACCAAAAAATACAGCGTGAAGGACAGGATGTCAAATTGAGAAGCTGAACCCATAAGAACCCACTGCATCACTCAGCTTTGTGTCATCTACAAACTTGCTGTGGCTTCACACAATCCCGCTGTCTGTATCATTGATAAAGATATTAAAGAGCACCAGACCCAAGACAGAGCCATGAGGGACCCTGCTTGTCACCAGCCTTCACATGAGCATAGAGCCATTGACTACAACTCTCTGGCTGCATTCATCCAGGCAATTCCTTATACACCAAGTAGCCCACCCTCAAATCCACGTCTTTCCAATTTGGGGATGAGCATATTGTGTGGGACCATATGGCACGCCTTACAGAACTTTAGGTAGATGACAGCAGTTAGCCTTTCCTTGTTGAGCATTGTCACCACACCATCACAGAAGGCCACCAGCCTACAATAAAGGCAGGAGTTGCCTTTAATCATGCTGTGCTGGCTGTCTCAGTTCGTCTCCTTGTCTCCTATGTGCCTTTATATTGCTTCCATGAGGATCTGTAGACATGATCTTCCCAGGCACAGAGGTGACACTTCCTGGTCTGCTGTTCCCCAAGTCTTTCCTTCCACAATCATAAGGATAAGAATGATTGGGTAGATTAAAGGTTAAATACTCTTACTGTCTCCAATGTGAAGATGTTTTGCAAAACACTCTTCTGTTTCAGACCTACAAACTAGTATCCACACAGTTCTGTATATAGAGTTGATTGAAGTTTTACTCAGTGCCTGCTTTATAGACAATGTCAAAGCAGTCAAATTCGTGTCTCATTTTGCAGCCAATTATGTCTTTTCAATTAATTTGAAAAAAATGTCATTACAACCAGATATCAATTTTCAAAGAGACATTGCTTTTGCAGGAAATAAACTGCTCACTCTAGTAGCCAGTGATTCCACCACCGGAAGTCCCAAAAGTTTTGTTTGCCAGTTAACATAATTTCAAGAAATCTCCAACACTCCACACATTCTCAACACACACCAAAAGCAGAAACAGTATTGAACACTACATGATCATTAATAACTTTCCATCTTAGAAATATTTGAACTAGTTTAGTGTATCATGAGAAGTCTGACATAACTGAGCCTTTGTTCCTGTTCACTGCTGACAGATATGACAGTTATATCTTACTGGTTCTTCTGGAAAAGACATGGGAAGTTCAGGAGTTTTGTTGTTCTGTTGGTTTTTTCCAAGAAAATGAACTTATTTATTCATGTTCAGTGATATTCCAGTACCAGGAAAAATAAATATGTTTAACACATACTTAGGAAGGGTATATTCCTTGTCTTGAAATACCATAGCAAGGCACGTAGCCAATAACGCGCAAGTACCAGTGAAATTTTGACTGTTGTGACCTGTAAGGATGTGCTGTACATATTTAAAATACTTTGCCAAGCAAACACGTGCACTATGCTACCTATGATCTGACTCAGTTTACATGTATCCACTATTTTACATTGTCAAAATACTTTTTCCTAAATACATACAATATTTTCCAATGTGTGGAGAACTATAAGCAAAAAATGGAAAAGGTAGACAGCAAAGAGTTAAGCAGATGGAGAGACAGAACTACCTCCGCTCTTCTGTCACTCCCTGCTATCCTTCCTTCTATTATATTAGGATGCAAAGTAATTTATAATGGTATTTTTGAAGAGTGTAGAGCTCCATTATGAACACTACTACATTCTTTTTAAAATTATTAGCTTTTTTCAAAATCAACCAATATTAGTTATTTTAGAAAATGTCTTAAAACAGACTTCAAAAGAAAGGTAAAGAACACCAACTAGCAGTGTAATAGTGATACATCCCATCAAATTTTTCAGATTTTCCCTCTTGTTATCTTTGCCTCTTTCCTTTCTTACTTCTCTGGAATTACCACTTTAACATGGAAGTCATCAGTATCTAAAGTTTTCCTGAAAGTTTTTCCATCAGAACGCAGTTTTTCTATAGAAATCAGGACTTCTTTTCAAATAACCACCAGAAGTAAAATTTTATCATTGTTATTATTGTTGTTGTTTTATCAGTTTGCAACATGTGATATTTGGAAGTAAAACCAAGATTTTTTTCTGGAGTAGATGGGCATTGTGCAGAGGAACACAATCTTTTTTTTGATTACCCAACCATCCTGATATCTGTCTTTTACTGTACGCCATCAAATGGTATTTGGAGTTCATTTTACTTTCTCTCCACTGCTTTTACCTAAGGTAGTTCAAGAAACTGCCCCTGTTCCAGATCACCTGTTACTGAATCACTGGTAAAATTGGCTATTAAATGTTACTTCAAAGTTTGTCTGTCTAGAGAATCTCATTAGACTGCTGCAGCTCATCACTGATTTGCAGTTGTACTGTCTTTGCACAATACAAAAATACTGTTTATATTACAGTAGTTATCAACCACAACAGGTAAGGAATACAGATTATTTAAGGAATTATTTTTCATCTTTTCTTGAAATACCAAATCAGAATACTGATCCTTACGGAGACAGTGATTGCCATTTTCTGCCAGTGACCATATGAAACTCCAGATTGCTCTTACTCTTATGCTCCTTGATCTGTTTGAATCACACCAACACGATATGGTCATTATTTAGCTCCAGAAAGTCCTTGATCTGCACAAGTTCTAATTCTTAACCACATTATTTGTTGGTCAAATGGTGTTTTAGTGGTTTGCAGACAAGAAACATAACTTATGTTGCACTCACACAAGCTGTACCTCAATATATATCATTATTTTGGAATCACTTGTGATAAGCATCTACTTAATCACTTTAATTTCTTTCCTGAGACACAGCTTGGGTTCCCGAAAAAATAACCTTTGAGTCTTTGCACTATTAATTCTGATCTTATATGACTTCATCAAGCTGTTGTCATTCCCTGAATTAAAAAAAAAAAAAAAGCACCTTCTTGTAACATGATTTTTCTCCTCTAACTTTTCAATTTGTACCATGCAGAAACTAGTACAATGATTTTACCTACATTTAGGACCTTTTAAAACTTTAGTTAAACTTCTTTTTGTGAACTATTCCTATTAATAGTATTTATTAGGATTCTTTATCTCTCTTATATACCAAACCACTTGATGCTAAGATGAGCAGCATTAACTAACTTCTATTCCTAATATTGTTGCCTCTGGCTCAGAATGTGCGCACAGAGAATTTAATTTCTCATACACATATATTTTCTAGTATTGCCACCTCCATCTAGCAGATATTTTATCATTTAATGGCCTTATTTTCACCTGCATCTTACCCCAAAGCCATTCATAATCATTAAGTGTGTATACTACTATTTGACTATGTACCCGCTTCATTTTCTCTTCATCATATACCTCAGCACTTCAGTTTTGCTCACCAGTATCATCTCATGGTTTTGCATATAGTTTTGTTTTCCTTAGCTTTTAAGAATATCACTGTTCAACAGAATTAACTTCTAGTTTCTAATGTTCCCAGCTTGTTTTTCCTTATTTGACATCAAGGATATTTTAAATTAATAAAATCAAGCATTTGCACTTATGTCTGAAATAATCAAAAGGTTTTTCGGTTCGTTTTTTTTCCTTTGCTACTCCTTACACAGAAAGACCAGAAAACACAAATCCAAAACCAAGATACTTTCAGTATTTTTTTAAAGTAAGCTATAGAGAAAGTAGATTATTAAAATTTTAAAGGTGGATTATTCAATATCACCCAAGAAAATATACACAAATCAAAAGAAATAAAATCTCAAGTAAACAGGCATACATTGCAGGACAGCTAAAATCCATGTTGCACTGAAATGAAAAAATCACATTTGAGTGAACTCTTATGAAGTGAAATGTCACTTCATACATTTGAATTTAAGTCTATTTACTTAAATAAACGAGGGTGTGAAACTTGCAATGTTAATATGAACCTTTAGTGATGTTACACTGTGGGAGAAGAACTTTTGAAATGAGCATACACAACAGTCCTGTCTTTGATTGCTAAGTTAATGAAATCGCCTTAAAATTGTTCCTTCTCATTTCAAAACTCATTTAAAAACTTCTAAGAAGTTACACCACCTTTGAACACTGTGGTGTTCAGCATCAGTAATGCATTTGTTTCTAGAGACTATACAAGAAATATGCCAATCTGATCATAAATTAGAGAAAAGATAAAATTAGACAACAAATTTATTCTAAGTTTATCACTTTTTAATGATTAAAGGAGGTTTTCATGTGAAGGTTTTGGTTGGGATTTTTTTCCCTGTTTTTATTTTCCTATGTCAGGAAAGCTGTTCTATTACCAGTCCCAGTTTGTGCCTTTAAAAGCTTGAAAAGATCTTGCACAGCTCTGAGTAGTTCAACTATGGTGACTAGATCATGACTGTATTGGTTTAAACTGTTCTAACTGACTTGTCAACATCTCAAAGAAACTCACAGACTTGAAGTATTTTTATTGACCTGGAAAAGCTGGGATTTTTTTTCCTAATCTAGAAAGAGTCAGCAGGGCTTAGACAGGATATTCACTGACCTGGAATGACTGCTTTTTCAGCCTTTCTTGCTCCAGAATGATTGTAAAAGACTTTTAGCAACTATGCTCTTTGTAAGAGGTAGTCTATTTTGCTGAACAATTTGCTGTTACACATATTCCCTTCATTTCTAAAAGCACTTTAAAGGTCCATGCATTAATTACGAGAATAAATACTATATTGAATGCACAGTGTCTTTTGGGTGAATATCTGGCACAGAACCTTTATAGTGCTTTAAAGTGTGTTTGTTTAGTTTCTGTTGCTGACATAGCATCTGAGACTGCTTCACTAGTGCTAGGACTTTTCAAGGAGCTGCTTTTTTCTTAGCCAGCAAAGATCAGCAAAAAAAAATTATTAGCAATATATGATAAAGATGCCATTATCCAGAAAGATTTCTTGATTTTAAAAGGTATTTTTGAAAACAGGCAGCTGTAGCAAGAGTTTGGGTTTTTGGGATCTGTTTTTAATGCAACAGGTGAATGACTTTATGTGAAGAACTTAAAAAATTTCATAATATTTTACATTGATTGTGCATATTTTTGTTTCCCATATTTCGGCACAGTGTTTATTGAGCAAAAGCCACTTAAACTCTTTTTTCCTGAACGAAAAGAGCCTTGAGTTCATAGGTTGCTGCCTTACACATCATTTTCTAGGAGCAAACACCAAGGCCTTTGACTGAGGCCTGATCAGTCACTAATCAGGTGTCAAGCAGTTAACTTGCTTGGTTCTTCTTAAACTCCTGTGGCTAGAGATGTTTTAAGTAGGTGTGAACTTCAATTCACAAGAGAGCTGACAACACCTTGTCAGAAAAGGATCAAAGGACAATGACTACATTGCTGTTAAAAACCTGGGCTGGTGCTCTATATGTTTTGGACTTATAGCAAATATCCAGTATTTGTCTTTTAAATTAGAAAAGCTGTCTTTGCAATCTGCATATGCCTTGCTATCTAAGGTCCTTACTGTTTAAAATGAACACAATCAAGAACAAATATAATTCATTCTTACAGGGTAAGACATTTAAATAATGGCACTATGATTTTTCCTAATGTCATGAGAGTAAATGCAAGGGGCTTTGAGGATTCCAAGACAAACTGTCAAGATCATGGTCTAGAGAAAAAAATATGTTGATCATCATCAACCTGAAGTATATCAGTTATTCTAGATACTTTGTTCCCCAAAACTACAAAAGATCCTAATCTACCATCGTAAGAGCAATGTTGTTTCTACTAGAACTTGTTTAGAACCACATGTCAAAAGTATCTAATTATGAAGAATAGTAGATACTATATAAGTCCTATATGCACTGTGTAGTTCCAGTTTTCAGTTGCAAGTGCCCATATCACATCAAAAAGAAATGAAAATTGTTTTGTATCAGTTTCTTTACTGTATAAAGTAGTATAAGAGGCATTACATTCAGGCAGGGAAGGTTGCTTCATGGTTTAACTTCAGGATCATGGTCTATGTGCCTGTTTTGATACGTAGCAAACAGTGCAACCAGCACAAGGAAATGTATGAGGTACTAATAAGAACAGTGCTGTACCTCATGCAACCAGACCACAAACGTCTGATGTAGTTTCTGAGTCAGCAATTTTGTCTTATTTGAGGTGAAAGGAAAGAGACAAAACACAATTCAGTCTCTAAATAAATGACTTAGTTTCAAATTATGTCTGTTTCTCTCCATATATTTTGTCTCAGAACTGACAGATTTTCAGTCATTTTTACTCAGAGAAATGATACATCACTTTACTCCACCCAGCAAGCAGTTATTACAGGGATTAAACATTTTTTGTATCATATTTAGTGATGAGGGAAAGGTAAATTTCAGCAGGATGCCTTTGAAGGAAAAAGCCAAAGATTCCTGAATCAGATAATCATGCCTTCCAGAGAAAAACAACCTGGTCTGGTGTGATGGTTCAGAAATTTTTCCTGCACAGTGGAATACAAGCCTGGTCTCCATATTCTGAGCAAGAGTCATAACCAAAGCAAGTGCAGTGTGAGTGAAGTATGTTTGCAATTCTCTATCTCCTCTTGTTTTTTTTCCCAAATAACATCTTATTCATTTTTTCTTCTGTATAAAGGGCCTCATATGGAAATAAAACTTTACTACAGAACAAATTTGTCAAACATGTCATCCTATCCAGATCTTAATCTTAGTATTTCATCAGGAAAAAAATAAGGGCAAAGATTTTTTCCTCCCTGCATAGGTCAAAATATAAAAACAGAAACCAAAAAATCACTATTCCATATTTTTTCCTTTAAAATATGAGAATGTCAGTGATTTTTGAAGGTTTCTGAATTCCAGTACAACACACAAATGACAATGTGCAAAATCAATAGACAAAGGTATCGTAAAGAAATATTTTCTTTCAGATTGTCGATTTAAAAACTTGAATCACTGCTAAAATCATTACAATTTTCAGTTAAATTAAAAATTGTATCCCGTATCAGATATAAGGACAAGAAAGAGTAGAGAACAGAAATGATCTTTTAATCACAAGTCCTTTTTTTTCTTCAAAGACCTGGTTTTGATTGATTTCTTTTGTCAAAGAAGTTATTATAATAGTAGAAAAGAAAGCTAAAGCAGATATAATATCAAGTATGTGGATAAATAATTGACTATCTTTACATGGTAATTGCTTGGTTACCAGCATAATCACTGTTAAAGTATTTGTAAAGTAAAGTAGATGTCCTTAGAGAAAATGCTGCTCCTAAACATTTTTATGGGAGCTTAGATGTATATAATTTAAGATCATTACAACTGTTTAGTTATGCTGGTCCAAGTCACTGAATTTTTTTAGTATGCTTACCTCCATTTACAAGAGCTGTGTATCCCACCAGATATTTTCTCTTTAAAGAGGTAAGATGGAAACTAAACCAGACTAGCTAGAGCAAGGTTTTAATGGAACTAGTAGTTTTAATGCAATTAGAGGGGAGATATCTAGAGTGGGAATAGGTAAGATAGTGGGTTAAAAGTTGAAAAAAGAGAACATTAAAGCAAAGCTTGCTTTTTACTTCAGTAGAAATTTATAGAAAATTTGTTTCCAATGTCTGATTTTATTGTTGCTAAAAGGATAAAGAGCAAGTGTACTTGAGAAAGGTACATAGAAACAACTGGGAGGCAATAGATTCATTATGTTTGTCTTGAAAAGTACAGACTTGAAAGCCAATCAAAATGGTTTTTACTGAATGATAGTTAAAGCAATATTAATCCTCCCTAAACCGGCAAAGGCTGCAAAATCACACTATGATTTGACAAGGCATAAAGTTAAGTAAAATGAATAGTTGTTGGAGAAGATGATCCAGAAACCTTTTGTCAAACTAAAGAACTAGAGATTAGTTTGAGTTGGAAGGGGACTTTTTATAGATCATGTAGTCCAACTCCCCTGCAATGGTCAGGGAAATCATCAACTAGACCAGGTTGCTCAGAGACACATTCAACTGGACTTTGAATGTTCCCAGAGATGGGGCATCCAAAACTTCTCTGAGCAACGTATGTCAGTGTTTCACCACCCTCATTGTAAAAAATTTCTTCCTTATATCTAATCTAAATCGACCATCTTGTAGTTTAAAACCATTTCCCTTGCTCACCAGAACAGGCCCCACTAAAAGGTTTGTTGCCATTGTTGTTATAGCCCTTCCAGTACCGACAGGGTATCTCATCCCTGTAGTATAAATTGTTCACAGAATCTTTGTATTATTCTCTTCTGTGCAACACCAGCCATGTCATATCAAGGCACCCCTTATTCTGTTAAAGTGTGATTATGATAGTGAGTGTCCATAATCTCATTCAGACAGTATTTTACCTAATTCAACAACCTTGTCTCTGTTTGGATTTTTCGGCACAGCTCAGTCGCTGTCCACTACTATGTAGCAAGGGCTTCTCTAACTAATAAATGTTCTGTTGTCTATTTAACAAGTGTCAATAAAAGTGTCTGAGACATTGAATGACCCTTTATCATTAACCCATTCCACCATCAAAAATACATTCAAGTGACACAGCACTGGCAAAAATACTGTCAGTTAATAACCAACATGTTACCATATTATGCAATTGTTCCTCCTCCAAAATAATAGTTTTCCTTCTTTCTCTTCCTGTTACATTATAAAAGCATTTTTTCCAGTTAAACAGCTTTTTTTCTTCTTCATTTTGTTAGCTTTTTCCTTTCCCTCAATTCTGCAGTAAGCAGACTGTATGCACACACACATGCACATCCACCCCCACCCCCGCCCTTTCTCAGTCTCTCTGCTTTTAGCAATAATTTGCACATAATGGAACAGCCAGAGGGGGGTTTGATCAATGACCTCTGTCTCGGAGATGCTGTTCCAAGGGAAACACATCTGCCAACATAAAGTATTGGAGCAATCATAGCTCAGTGAGCGCCGTAATAAGCAACTGTTACACTGGAGCCATCAGTCATGTTCAGTTACAGACCTGAAAGGATATGGCACCTCAGGGAGCAATGTCCTTCCATAAATTTGGGCAGCAATGAAGAATGATTTGCAATCAAGTAATAAAAGGCCTAAAAAAGGTCCACCACGCATACTAACATCCAATACAGCTGACAAAGAAAATAAAAAACCTTGGCATTGTTTGCTCGTTATGTAAACTACACAGCTGTCCAAGCAATTAAGATATGATTTTGGGAATTCTCTCGTAAAAATTTGCTAACAGCGCTTCCACTTGTGAAAGTGACATTCTTCTTTATCAGTAAAGTGCATTTCATTAAGGTAATGCAATTTCATCTAGCTTAATAGTAGGAATTGCTTAACCTTATGGCAAGAGTACGTAAACAACATAAAATTAATGACACTCCATGCATTGTGGGAATAGATTTGCATTAGTGACAGCATTGATCAAGTAATAGAGAAACTAACATGCACTTCCAATTGTTAGTACTCTAGGGATTCCTGTTCACTATCTGCAAAGTCATATTTCTGGTCTTCTGGTTGCAAAACTGTTAGAAAAGATGAAATTCACAGTAAGCTTTGTAATTTTTCAGTACTAACACTAATGAAATAAGCATGATAAAAAAGGCATGGGTCTAAGGGGATCCATCTTCACAGGCCGCTAAAAATATAAATGGAACAGAAGAGATGTTCAAAGGTCTTCTAGAAGTGATGATTGACTTTATATGTGCAACAGCCCCATGATTCAAGAGGTTTTTTCTTCCATTCCTTCAGATGAGAAAATTTGTGAGTGCTGCAGACACCACTTTGTATTCTGATATTTTTATGAATCCAGCTATAGAAATGTTTATTATGCTTATATGTTTTATTATTTCTGCCTCTACCATTAATAGTATGGCTGTGTAGTTTTGCACAGTATTATGGGCTGGACAATTCCCTAATATGTAAGATTTTTCACAAGATAAAATCAAGAAAAAACACCGAGGATATCTAAAGCCACATCTGCTCACAGGAGGATCTTCAGTCCTTTGTAATCCCTTTCTTCCAATGATGGGGTTTACAGACACATACAACACAGTATAGGTCTATCAGCAGAGCCCTTTTTGGGTAGTCTGACCCCCTTCTTATCAGAGATGTTTTTCTCAGGCCCCTCATGATGCACAAGGTTAAGGAACCCCTGACTGCATAGAGAGGCTTGGCGACTTCCAGAAAAGTCTCCCTTAGGCCAGCTCAAACATGTCAATCCACAGGCATAGCCCCAGTTAGGTAAATCTTTATTGTTAGTATTTATATACTGTACTGAAGACCAGCTTTCAGTTCTTCTTTGCTCCAAAGGAACAACTTAATAAAACTTGTCTGAAGTATACTCATTTCATTAGTGTATGCCCTTGTTTTCTCACAGTCCAATTAAATGTTGTGGTATAAAACCAGTTGGGAATTAAACTCCAAATTAGCCTCCCTCTGGTGAGAGAGGAACATAGGCAGAGACTAGGGGTCGAGATAACAATTTACTGAAAACAAACAGCAAGAAACGAACAGAAACAGCAACAACACATTAATAATAAATGTATACAAAAGAGAAAATGATTTACACAAAATGTGCTCACCACCCTGACCCAGTTCCACATGGCTGCTGAGACAAAGACAAGTTGTTGGACATTACCACTGCTGGCATCACCTGGCCTCCCGTACAAACGATAAAATGGCAGACATAACTGCAGCCCTGCAGTGACAAACTCCCCTTCCCTGAGCCAATGGAAAGCAACAATGGAAAAAGCCCCCCAAGCCAGATCATCTGCATTGCTCCACTCCACCATGGCTCCTCATGGCACCTATGGTGAACGCACACTGCAGGATTTGGCACTATTTGGCTGGGCTGGGCGCAGCTCGACTCCATTCTATTCAGCTGTGTTCATCACCTGGACTTGCATTCTCCCATGGGAAAGAGGAACAAAATGGTGCTGCTTCTGCCATGAGGTGGCTGCTCCCCCTGAAGCCATGTCCCCAGCAATGATTGTGTGGTATAGAATAGCGAGCTGGTCACGCTCACACAGCTCTGGGCTCCACTTCCTCTCAGCAACTGTGAGAAAACTAGGGCAATATGTCAGCAGGAAACCCATCATAGAGATGATAGAAAGTAGGGAAATGGGGAATGCTTTAGAGATTGGCGAGACACATCCAACAAGGAGTGCTACTTCTTCTGGGTCTTTTATTTTGGTTTGGTTTACAGCTTA
Organism: Corvus cornix cornix; assembly: GCF_000738735.6. Lineage (NCBI taxonomy): Eukaryota > Metazoa > Chordata > Aves > Passeriformes > Corvidae > Corvus > Corvus cornix. The sequence continues at coordinate 38,947,609 of NC_046357.1, read as the reverse complement.
TTTCTTATTTTAGAGCTTTTAATTTAAAAGACAAAAGCTAATTCTGACTCTCTCCTCCAGATGCAATATGTCCTCCAGGACATAAATGAAATTATTACCTGTAAATTCTCTTCACTTAATTAACTTCATGACTGAAAAAATGCCTCAGGCTGCAGATGCTCCTGCTAAAGCAACATACAAATATTAGAGATGCTTACAACACAGTCATGGTCTCAAGTCTCCTTAAGCAACAGCAGTGCAAGGTGTTATTTAAAACAAGGGTGGGTGGCACTTTCACATAATATTGGGTTAGACTCCGTGTTCAAACTGTCCTTTTCATATTGAAGTTTCAACAGGAAAAAGATTCAAAGTTATGAAACAAGTCATGCAACTAGAGGGAAAGGACGTTTCACAGGCAATCAGCCAGGTGCTTGACTATATAGACCTGGAGTGGAAAATCCAACAGAGAGTAAATTCCTCTTATTTAAGAAGCACCAGTATGTCATTCCAGTTGGCAGGCCAGACACATTGCTGGATTAATGAGAGCAGAATAGAATGAACAGTATAAATCTGAAGCCTAAGAAGCCTAAATCTGTGTAATTCCTAAACACATCAACAGGACAGTTTCTTGGTACAGAACAAGAAGGTCTCTGTATGGATATCTCTAAACCAAGTATGAAGAGGATTACGAGAATGCAATATACAAGTCCCTAAAGGCATTTGTTCTTAAACAGTTTACTGCTTTACTGCTATACACCATAGGACTCCAGGATACTGTAGTTAACAGTGTTAACTATGACACGAGAACTAGTATCAAGCAATGCTAAACAATTCCTGCAGGGTTTTAGAAGTCTGAGGTTCAGACTTACAAAATAAGCCCTTTAAAAAATATTTAAAGTGGTTTGGGTTTTTCCTTTTTTTTTGCATGTCGGGCTACACATAATATACAGCTAGTCTAAGAAAGCTAGGCAAAGATCCTATTATCTTTATTTGCTATTATCCATCAGGAAGTCCTCTTTACAGGGGAAAATTACACTTCATAACAAATCTACATAAGAGATTACTGCATCTTTCATAATGTAGTCACACATTCTCAGAGGGAGGAAATCAGCCTGACAGTCGGCATTACAGATAGTGCTAAGCAGCTGTCCAGAAACTGTTAATTTCTAGGGGTGTTTATTTCTAAATATGAAATATTTACATTGTTTAAGAGTTTTTCCAGTTATATCTCCCAAGACTTACAGAAAGCACTGATACACAAAAAAAATATAGGGCCAAAACCCCTGTGGGTTTAAATAGAGATCTATTCCCATGTACCAAGACAGAAAAAATTGAAGTTCTTCTGGAAAGGATTACTAAATCAGAGAGCCACCATTTCTTAATTCTCTAATACCTTGATTTAATTTCATAGGTCTCGTTCTTTCATTATTTGGGTACAAAAAGCTCTGTTCTTCAAATGTGTTTCTCCAGTTTCCACAGGATTGTTTATTACTATTTACACAGCAAAATGATTTTTTCTTGAAAGGTGATGTATCAGTACTGGCTTCAGTCTTGAATGGAAACCCACTTATGGTTGAATTAACACAGTAGATCTGAGGGAAGGAGAGACAGATTTGAATGCTTTATTTTCTTCTCATTTTTTATAAGATTTATTTGAATCAGGTAATTGTGTCCATCATATCATGCTTTTTAATCTATACTTCTTCTGTGCCCCCAACACAGAATTCTGATTTCTGCCAATAGTTGGAACTTAATATTCTCCCTCCTTGTTTCCATCTCAAATACCTTTTAGTAAAAGTCACTACTCTTGTCATTTTGTAAGTGAGGACTCATGGTCCCCTTTGCATCAGTGAGACTTTTTGCAGCCCTGAGGGCTCTACACATCATAAAATACAGATGATGAAATATTCTGCATCTTAGTTAAAGCACAGTGGCCAAAATCAAGGTACCTCTTCTATTTAAGGTTTAACAAAATATAAATAACTTAGGAGAGAATTTCATCCATGAGTACAGGACCAACATATAACCCTTTAGGACTTTCAGGCACTCATGGTAAATTGCACCATTTGAAAAGAAGGGTGTGATTTTTTAAAAGCTCATACCAACAACCATGTGTTTTATGTCATAATTAAAATATTCAATTTAGTTGAAAGCCACCTAGATCACATATAACTTCTCCTGATTAGACTCACACTTATTTCAGTGACAAATCAGCCTCAACACTATCTCCATAGATAAGGAAGCATGTATTGGACTCCTTAATGTCCAACACTTTGCACCAGAACTATGAAGATGTTGCCTCACCTAGCACAACATCATTATCATGAAGGGGAAATCAATTAAAAAATATATTCCTTTTATTTTTCTTTCTCTTCCCTCCAGCTCTTGTCATTCAAATCTAACATATTCCAAATGTTCAAGGTAGAAAAACACCCAAAAACCATACAGTTCGCATGTGTCTCCTTCACAGACAGACAATTGTCTCAAATCTATTTTCCTAATGGATAGGATTTAGGGAAGCTTCCATGTAATGGAAGCTGTTTGCATTTCCTGAATGTTGAATATCTGCTTTACATGAGACAGTGTCTAAGAAAGATTTTTTTATTTAAAAATATTTAATAGAACAGATGTTAGGCCAACTGGAGACTTAGCCATTCTGGAGAACCTATGAACTCTCTAATGTCACATCCTGAAGTCGCAGTACCTTATATTTGTTATTAATTTCATTTAAACATAAGACCAATGAGAACTATACTTCATGACACTCTTAAGGATATGTTGTCTATAATTCTGATACTTCAATTTAATTCAAAGCAGGAAACAGTTTCCATTCAATCCATCTCTCCAATATCACAACCACATTCCTGGTCTGCTTTAAAATATTTTATAGGATATAAAAAGTGTTTATACTAGACATTTGCCAACTAGTAAGGCTAATGTTCATTCCAAATGACTTCATAACTTTATATTCATTGACAGTCAATACCAATACTTTCACGAGTATAAGCTACCCATTTAATTACTATTGAGCTGCAATTAAAAGCTTTCTTTCCCTTTCCCTAAAAAATACTTATTTGCTACATAATTTGGGCTAGACTCATACAAACTTGAGGGTTTCATTGGAAAAAAAAACAACAAAAGACACAAACAATGTTTTGACATAAATTTTTGGCTTTCAAATAACAAGATAGAGTGAAAAAACCCCCACCAATTAATACATCAGAGAGCTCTGCCAGGCTTTTATAGCAATACAGGATTTTTCAGCTATAAAGAAACATATTGAATCTTCAGAGCACAGCCCATTCTTCACTGCTTCAGTTGTCTTCTTTTGTTTACAAGTCCCTGCCATCCTTCTCTGTGAATTGAATGCTAAACTGTCTCTGGAGAGAAGTTATATTGCTTACAGAATGCCTCAGCAGATGGTGCTTCCTGTTGCAACAGAAGGCTGTGATTACACCTGAACTCTTCAAGAACTCTAACTTACACAGAAAAACAAGATAAATGGAAGTCTTACAGCTCTATCCTTTTCCTCCTCTGTTCTCTCGCCTTCAGAAAAAAAAAATAAAATCTAGATTTGGAAACTGCTAACAGTTTACCCCAATAGTTTGGCCCAACCTCCATTTCAGACATTTGACCACTCCATACCTTGTTATAGCACTGCTTATTATAGTTATAAAATGAAGAAACATCCACCACAAAGAGTCCATAAACACAAAATGAAGCATCACGAACACCACTAGATTCAAAAGTTCAATGGTCTATAGCAGTTTGATACTGAATGTGAGATGGACCCTTCTACAGAAGATCTATGAATTCTTTGCAGGAAAACATTAATCCCATCTCTTCCCTTGATCTATTAGTTTCTGTAAAATTTAAAGCTAATTTTAGGACATATAACTTAAAACCAAGAACCATAGCAGCATAATAGGAAGTTAAATAATGTATGTATTCTCTTAATAATTAGCAGATAAATAATTACCATTGAAAGGCAGCCATCTGAAATAAAGAGTTCCTGTAAACTACTTTCCACTGTCTCTATATTCCAAATACAGCTCTGCATGGTTTCTACAGACATCCTACATAGCTCATATGGACAAGGCAGGACAGAAAAGGGTCAATACTACCCTCTGCATGTATTAGTCATGCAAATTAGTCTTTTATCTGGCAGAGAAATGTCCTTGTCTGTGGTGTGACTGCATTGGGCTCTGCCTACCTCTACCATTGTTATTTTGGGCTTTGATTATCTTAAATCTTTCAGCCTTCAAGTAGCTTCAAATCAAAACCAATGCTCAATTTGTTTGTAGAGTTCCAGGTGGCCAGGGACCTCTTGGGACCTTGCAAAACAGAAATAGATGAGAATAGGTCCAAGTCCTTTTCTTAAAGGAGTATATGGATCTGCCCACATCTTAGTGTCTAAGAAGCTGAAGTGCCACTGAAGCTGGAAAGGCTGCATTCATCTGTGTTTTTGTAGCCACATGACAGTATTTCCACCATAAGTGGATCCCCATCACAGAAGACCTGCTCTCCTACCCCCTCCCTGACTGAACTAGAGAGAAAATTAATTTTTACCTAGACTGAACTAAATAGAAAATTAAACTTGTATCCGGGTTTTGCAACTTTTATCAATCTCACCTTTTATATAGACGACTCGTCAAATTCATTGTAAACATTAGCAGAATTGTCTTTGGTGTTTTCATGAAATTTCAGAAGTCTCACTGTACAAAACCATTTATAAAAGTCACTAGTTAAAAAAAAGTCCCTTCGGGATCTTACAGGTTTCAACACTTAGTAATTTCTTACAATCTTTTTTTATGGGCATGTTTTCCCCAAGAAGTAAGTTCTGGCAGATCTGAATAGCATCAGGCAATGATCAATTTCTTTAAATAGGAAAAAAACCCGCTTACCTTATCAGGAGATTGCCAGTAAAAAAGTTCTCTTCTTCCCTTTCCTTACATTCTCAGAATACATCTACACATTGCAACAGAGAGGAATGTGACGGTAGCCAGCTAATTGTATTACTGCGATGGTTCACACCAGTTTACCAAGCTCTAACCAGACCTATCCCTGCTGTCCTGTTTCCGGTGTGTCTTTCTACTTGCCTCAGCATCCATGTTCCCTCACACTCCTCTCTGTAGGTGCACTCTCTCCCCACCAGCACAATCCAAAGAAGAAGAGTGTTCTCAGGCCCTTGTGTTCATTGCAACATTTCTTACTAACTCAAGTGTCTGGATGGTGCATCCCTTCTTATGACTAACAAATAAAAAGAATTGATATGTACCCACTGCTCATTTAAGAATTAAGATAGTGCTTAGTCATTACTCAGTATGAGCCTACTAGCTGTTCTAACAAGAGGCCTCAAAAGAAGACGTGGGGAAATAAGCAGAACTCAGTTCAAATAACATTTTATTTTAAAAACAATATCAATTCCAGTTTTAGTTAATTAACTTCTTTTAGATGTCAGTGTTGATATAGATCTGCCTAGGTATATGAGTACTTAAGCACGATGGGCAAGTATAGGAACTGGACAGTAACACTATTTTTGTTAGAACACAAAAATGAGAAAGTCAGTTGCAATGATTAGGTCAAGAATCCCCATAGGCTGTGAAGCACTTTTAAACCCATGAGAAGAGATGGCAACATTTTCATCCACAGTAATGATACAGAGGTCAAAACCTGGTGGTCATCTCAGATTCCTTCACTTCATTCTCCTGTACATCTATAACAATGACAAATCTTGTAATCTCTCATCTACAATGTTTTAAAAACCTCTCCACTAGTCATTCTCTCATTGTGGTGGAATAAAACAAAAAAAAACTCCTCACTTCAGCTTCTTCTCTCACTAATAAGATAATATATTGCACAATTATATACATATCTTACCTCACGTAATTTACATCCTTCTATACTTCCTTCACTCCCCCTCATTCTTGATGTATGTTCATCTGCTCATATATCATTTCATCTTCCTCATATTTGCTTCCTGTTTTCCTACAGTTACTCATCTCTTGGTGCCAGTTAAGTAATGTCACCTCTCAGAGTTTTCCTCTCTTTTGACTCTTCTTAGAAAAAAGCTCTGTCCCTAAGCTATCTATTCAGGTAAGCATCTATATTAAATTTTCTATTAAACAAACAAACAAACAAGCAAGCCAATAACAAAAAAACAAAAGCAAAAGCCTACGTCTTATGTAACGAGAGTAAAATAACAAATAGACGAAAAAATTTAAAAACTTCTTATTCATTATAAGGTATATCTTTACACTTCTTCTTGGCTGATGAAAATAAATGGTTCATTGACCATTACTGATAAATAGAACTGTTGCCTATTTTTAATGGAGAAGGTAAGCCTTGAACTCAGGCACACTAAAAAAAGCTCTGTGTCCTCAGCCATTAATCCCAATGCATAACTAGCACAGTTAAAGTTGCAGAAAAGTAGCCAGGACAGCCAGCCAAAACTCTAACCCTAGGGAAATAACCTATTTTCATCCTGCTGTCCATGCATAGTCACAACTTGCCTATCAGAGAAACCCATTTCCTTCTTTCCTCTTAGACTAGTTCAGAAATCTCCTCTAGTATTTAAAGTTCTCTATTATTTAATTTCACACATTTTTCTTAATACTATGGAGAATAATGATTCCTGTGGCTTTCTCTAGCTTCTGGACAAAAGTTTTAGCCCTGAACCCCATCCCAAGAACAATACCATTTCTACTGCCATCATCAGCTCTTTTTCTGAATGGACTTTTTTTGCTTTTTACGGCGGAACTCTCTGTTTCTCAGAAAATCAGCTTAAATCTTTCCATATTCATATGAACATCTTAATATTTGTAATTGTCTTTGGGATCTCTAAAGGGCAATAATTCCTTGTGTATTTTTGTGAGGTGCTTCACAAAACAGTGAATTATCCCAGATATTGCCAAAACATTTCAAAACTTACCACATTCCATTTTTCATGGCTTTTGGTTTGGAATGAGTGTTAGGAGGACAATAATGGACTAAGCAGCTGCTGAAGCAGCAGACCTTAGTGGTGTTATATGGAAAGAGCGATGTGTTCAAACAATAAACCTCACTTACTGGATACACGCAAAGATGGATCACTAGTTCTCTCTAAAGAAGTTTCAAAGCACTTTTTTAGAGGCAGGCAAAGAGGTTTCATAAATTTTGCATTCCAACAGTACTAGAAATAATATATTTTGTGTATCTTCAAATATCAGCATATCAGCTGCTGTTCATCTTGTTCCTCATCTGAGGAGTAATTATGTGATGCCTATTAATGAAGTAGCCAAGACCTCTACATCCTCATCCTCACACCTATCTTTTCATGTATGTTGACACTTTAGACACACTTCTTAGATAGGATAGTGAAGGGAAAAAAGGCAGAAGGCCTGTGTTTTCATAGGAATTACACAAATATTGCTGAGAAACTCATTAAATGTAGTTTACATAAAATTGACAGAAAGTTGGTGGTAGAATGCAAATCTGAATCCAAAGCTTACTAATATCATTAGATAAATGTCCTTAGTTTCAAATCTCCTTTCCAATGCAAAGTTGTTTTTTACTGCTGACTTTACTGGAACATGGCACACAATCATCAAGAAAGAGATGAGTGAGCCTTCAATATAAAACATGTCAAGGGAGTTGGGTTTCTCTACATTGTAAATATCACCAGGTTTTCAGATTTAAACTTTAGTCTTGCATGTATTTCAGCATAAATACTAACCAGAAGGAAGATGAGGACATAAAAAGACCTCTACAAATCTAAGATCTCCCTTCTTACTTCATCCAAATCTTCCAAAGGGTTTTTTTTTTTCCAAAGCTATTTTCAGGAAGGTCTACTGTCAATATCTGAATGAAATCACATATTCTGCTTCTCCACAGGACATCACTAAACGAGATAATCAAGATGCTTATCAAATTTCATAGCATGCTTACGAGGCTGCAATGGTAATAATTAAGAAAAAAATAAGTCTCATGCAAGAAAATTTTGGACTGTTTCCAGTTCAAGTTGATTTAAACTGCTGAAGTTTGCAAGAAA